>NC_046977.1:3032878-3062878 GCF_009769545.1 Cyclopterus lumpus | reverse complement strand
TTTTGGTTCATATTTATATTTTTGTTTCTCAGAGGTGTCCCGGAACGACTCCTGTCCGGACCTGCCCGAGGATCCAGAACGGCTGGAAGACCACGTCCCACATCGCGCTGGTCCGCGGGGCTCGAATCACCTACCAGTGCGACCCCGGATACGACCTGGTGGGGCGGGAGACCCTCACCTGTCAGCTGGACCTCACCTGGAGCTCCCAGCCGCCCTTCTGCGAAAAGAGTCAGTCACCCTCTCAGTCGAATTATGCAGCCGTTATCGGCGATACCTTATTAATACGTATTTAGTTACGCAGAGAAACTGTAAAAGAACAAAAGCATAAATGCTCTCGAGTACGACCAATTATCTCGGAAACTTTGTTTTTAAAGTAATGAGACGCGATGACGACAATATCGTTTGGATATTTAACTGGATTTCTGTTTTATATTTATAAAATAATGCCCCTCAATGATATATATTATATATATGTATATTTAGAATATTTATATATATATATATATGGTATATTTATATATGTATAAAAATATATATATATATATTTATATATAATATATATATGAATATTTATATATATATTTATATAAATATATATATATCCTGTATATATTTATATACATGTATATTTATATATATAATATTTATATATATGTTTATTTATATATATATATATATATAAATATATATATGAATATTTATATATATATTTATATAAATATATATATATCCTGTATATATATATATATATATATAGTTTTATATATATATAAATATATATATACAGGATATATATTTATATATATATATATGTGTGTATATATATATATAAATACACCTGACCTCTGTTATAGGTAACGACGCTCATAACAATCTTCAGCTAAGTGCTGATGGTCTGGACGTCTCCACATGTTCCTCTTCCCCTCAGTCATGTACTGCTCTGATCCGGGCCCCGTGGAGCACTCCACCCGGTCTCTGTCCGACCCCAAACTCCTGGTGGGGACCACCATCCAGTACAGCTGCAACCCTGGCTTCATCCTGCAGGGCGGCGCCACCATCAGCTGCTACGGCCGCGAGCCGGGGACCCCCGTGTGGACGTCCCGACTCCCTCACTGTGTCTGTGAGTACATCACCGTAAAGAAAATCAATATATATATATATATAAATAAAACATAATAAAACAGATAAGTTGCTTTCACCTCCCAGGAGAGAACTATTTTTTTTAAAAAGGTATTTTATTACCGGCCGGTTTGCCGGTGATTTGTCAGGCGGTGATTTCAGAAAGCTTTCATAAGCTGCACATTTAACTGGAGATGAGAGGCTCTACTTCCCCGTGAGATCACATGAGTGGGCTCGGGTGATTTATCGCCCGGTTCCCCCTCTCTCTCTCTCTCTCTCTCTCTCACAGATCACAGCGTCTCCACATGCCAGAGACTATGCTTCATCTCCTGCGTTTTTCATCTGTGTGTGTGTGTGTGTGTGTGTGTGTGTGGTGTGTGTGCGTGTGTGTTTTCAGGGGGTATTAATGTGTGTGTGAAGTGTGTGATAATGCGATGCTAATGCGCCGTACCAATCAGCTCAGCCACCTGGATGAGGGGGCGGAGATTAGCCATGAGTCACGTCAACGCGCCTGTCAGTCGAGCTCTGACGAGGGGAAAAAATAAAAAAAATCTTCTTCCTCTTCCTCCTCTTCTTCTTCCTCTTCTCAGCGGAGGACTCTGTCTCCTGTGAGAACCCCGGCCTCCCGGACAACGGCTACCAGATCCTGTCCAAGAGGCTGTACCTGCCCGGCGAGTCGCTCACCTTCGTCTGCTATCAAGGTTACGAGCTCATCGGGGAGGTCGCCATCAAGTGCATCCTCGGCAACCCGTCCTTCTGGAGCGGCCCACTCCCACTCTGCAGGGGTGAGATTCTTTTTTAAATTATTTTGTATTATTGTTTTATTTTTATTTTGATGAGCAGGTGGAATGAAACGCTTCCCTTCTCCTCGATACCTTTTTTTGGGGGATTTGTGCATGAACAACAATATTCCTCTTCCCCCCCCCCCCCCATGCTTGTTGGTACAGATTGATCATGGCGCCTGTGCATGCTAATGACCGTTAGCTAAACCCTATTGAGCAGACTGCAACCGTCCAATCGTAGCTTAGCCACCGTAAACCTGTTTCTAGTGTCATCTAGTGGTGAGGCTGCAGATTGCAACCAACAGAATAGACTTCTATACAACCAGAGGAGTCGCCCCCTGGTGGTCAGTAGAGAGAATGCAGCTTTAACACATGAAGCATAGACTTCTATACAACCAGAGGAGTCGCCCCCTGGTGGTCAGGAGAGAGAATGCAGCTTTAACACATGAAGCATAGACTTCTATACAACCAGAGGAGTCGCCCCCTGGTGGTCAGGAGAGAGAATGCAGCTTTAACACATGAAGCATAGACTTCTATACAACCAGAGGAGTCGCCCCCTGGTAGTCAGGAGGGAGAATGCAGATTTAACACATGAAGCATAGACTTCTATACAACCAGAGGAGTCGCCCCCTGGTGGTCAGGAGAGAGAATGCAGCTTTAACACATGAAGCATAGACTTCTATACAACCAGAGGAGTCGCCCCTTGGTGGTCAGGAGAGAGAATGCAGCTTTAACACATGAAGCATAGACTTCTATACAACCAGAGGAGTCGCCCCCTGGTGGTCAGGAGAGAGAATGCAGCTTTAACACATGAAGCATAGACTTCTATACAACCAGAGGAGTCGCCCCCTGGTGGTCAGGAGAGAGAATGCAGCTTTAACACATGAAGCATAGACTTCTATACAACCAGAGGAGTCGCCCCCTGGTGGTCAGGAAAGAGAATGCAGCTTTAACACATGAAGCATAGACTTCTATACAACCAGAGGAGTCGCCCCTGGTGGTCAGGAAAGAGAATGCAGCTTTAACACATGAAGCATAGACTTATATACAACCAGAGGAGTCGCCCCCTGGTGGTCAGGAAAGAGAATGCAGCTTTAACACATGAAGCATAGACTTCTATACAACCAGAGGAGTCGCCCCCTGGTGGTCAGGAAAGAGAATGCAGCTTTAACACATGAAGCATAGACTTCTATACAACCAGAGGAGTCGCCCCCTGGTGGTCAGGAAAGAGAATGCAGCTTTAACACATGAAGCATAGACTTATATACAACCAGAGGAGTCGCCCCCTGGTGGTCAGGAAAGAGAATGCAGCTTTAACACATGAAGCATAGACTTCTATACAACCAGAGGAGTCGCCCCCTGGTGGTCAGGAAAGAGAATGCAGCTTTAACACATGAAGCATAGACTAAAATCAGGACCTCGAGCACGTTTGGAAACCTACACCGACGTAGTAACAGGTCAGGGATCAGCCAACGGTCATTTCAAAGCTGCCTTGTTACCAATCCAAACTCTACAGGATGTTTGATGTCATTTCTCATATGCACTGACTGACAGAATGATGTCTTGCAGCCAACCAAGACTGCTTTATCAACCATGCTCTGGAAGGTGAGTCTTATCCGTGGACGTCGGTGGGCTGAAAACACCAACACAAAGAAAACAAACAAAACAAATAAACCGCTTCCATCTGCAAACATCTGCCTGCAGAGTTCATTCACTGTGCGTGTGCGTGTTTGTTTGTCCACCTGTTTGTGTTTGTTTGTTTACCCGCCTATGTTTGCTTAACCATCCCCGACCGGCCTCGTGCAGCTTTCATTGGTTGTCTCCGGCGTCGCCTCCGGTTGACCTCGTGCTTTTCATTCAAACGCCGTGTCTCAGTTGCAGAGGCGACTGCCGGCTCCACTCTGGACGGAGGCAACATCGCGCTGGCCATCTTCCTCCTCGTTCTCCTGCTGTCCGTGCTGCTCGGAGGAGCTTACGTCTACGTGACACGGTGAGGTCATCTCCACGTCAAAAAGTACTGAATGTTGTACTCTTACTTTGTTATAGCAATTTATAGTGTTTTTTAAATATATTTATATTTTTATATTTTATATTTTTTATATATTTTTATTCATATGTATATTTAAATTGTTATCTATATATTTATATATGTAAGCGTTTATAAATATATTTTTATATATATATATTCTTTATATATATAATTTTTTTTATATATATATTTATTTATTTATATGTATATGTATTTATACATTTTCTTTATATATTTATTTTATATAAGAATTTATTTTATTTCATATAAAAATATATATATATATATAATTTAAATATATATATATATATATATATATATATATATATATATTATTTTATATATATATATTTAATATTTTAATATATATTTATTTATTTATATATATTATTTATTATATATATATGTATTTATACAATTTCTTTATATATATATATATATATGTATTTATATATATTTATATATATATATGTATGTGTATATGTATATATTTATATTTATATATATATGTATGTGTATATATATATATATTTATATCCAGGCAGATTGACCTCTGAACTGTCCTCGTGCTGTTTTTAGGTGCCGGTATCACTCCAACTTGAGGCTTCCTCTCATCTACCCTCACCCGTACCGACAGATCACCGTGGAGACGGAGTTCGACAACCCGCTCTATGAGACCGGGGGGGGTGAGTCTGCATCGCCTCTAGAGACCAGAGCCCGGTTCCCCCACAGGGATCCTTTATCTCTCTAAAGCTTCCTGTTTCAGTGTCGAGAGTTTCACAATAAAAGCAGCCTGGAACAAGTTGGAATTAACTTTAACAAAGTTCTTCTTCACACTTCCCAATATGTATTTGATTTATTATTATTTTCTATAAGAATATTTTTGGAAAATCTCTCAGAAAGAAACGTCTCGTTACAATTTTTCTAAAAACAAAACCGACGATGTGAAAACATTTTAGCACGTAAATTACAAAAGCAGCAAAATATTATAATATATATTTGGTATTCTTCTTGGAAATAAAACGTCTAATCACCTCTTCGATCAATATCTACAGATCAATAATTAACGGGATACTTCTCCGTCATTCCAACTTTTTTCCGTGTAAAATCAAACATTAATTTAAACCGTCGTTATTGTTGTTTTTTTTATGTGTAGAATGTAGATTATTACAGAATAAAATCCTGATGCAGAGCAGTTGAAACAGGAAGTAGGAGCTCCTCCTTCGGGGTCAAAGGTCAACTGACAGAAGCCTCGTGATCGGTTTGGTTTGGTAACGCCGACTTCTCTTTTTTTTTTTTTTTTTTAAAGGACACTCGAGAATATGAAGTATCGATATGAGACGCCGACGGCCGTCCTGACTCGTCCTCACCTCCTCAGGGGAGGGGGGGGGGGGGGGGGGGGAGAAGGAGGTGAGGAGAAGGAGGTGAGGAGGTGAGGAGGTGAGGAGCGGTGCAGTGTAAATACAAATAGATGATGTCCGGCCCCTTCTGCCAACGAGAAGCGAGCCCATTGATCCTGTCCTCCTCCTCCTCCTCCTCCTCCTCCTCCTCCTCCTCCTACTCCTCCTCCTCCTTTTATTTTGCTTGATGGGAAACGGGGAGGAGGAGGATGGGAGATGGAGGCCCAAAGATCATCAAAGACCATTGAAACACGGTGAGGAAAAAGGAATTAAGAAGGGGAGAGAAGGAGAAGGAGAAGAGGAGAAGAAGAAGAGGAGGAGAAGAAGAGAAGGAGACATTACGGTGACTGAAGCACTTTTACAGTATTTTTGTCAAATATGAGACGATTAGTTGTAAAAAAATAATCCTGGAACAGAACGAGAGTTTAAAGTTGTAATCCTTGAAATGTTCATGAAATCAAACCCAACTTTTTATTCTATTTATGGTCTGATTTATTTCTGCTGCTTTAAGAGTGTTTTCTGCCTCCAGAACTATTATTATTATAGAGTCGCCCCCTGGTGGTCAGGAGAGAGAATGCAGCTTTAACACATGAAGCATAGACTTCTATACAACCAGAGGAGTCGCCCCCTGGTGGTCAGGAGAAAGAATGCAGCTTTAACACATGAAGCATAGACTTCTATACAACCAGAGGAGTCGCCCCCTGTTGGTCAGTAGAGAGAATGCAGCTTTAACACATGAAGCATAGACTTCTATACAACCAGAGGAGTCGCCCCCTGGTGGTCAGTAGAGATAATGCAGCTTTAACACATGAAGCATAGACTTCTATACAACCAGAGGAGTCGCCCCCTGGTGGTCAGTAGAGAGAATGCAGCTTTAACACATGAAGCATAGACTTCTATACAACCAGAGGAGTCGCCCCCTGGTGGTCAGTAGAGAGAATGCAGCTTTAACACATGAAGCATAGACTTCTATACAACCAGAGGAGTCGCCCCCTGGTGGTCAGTAGAGAGAATGCAGCTTTAACACATGAAGCATAGACTTCTATACAACCAGAGGAGTCGCCCCCTGGTGGTCAGGAGAGAGAATGCAGCTTTAACACATGAAGCATAGACTTCTATACAACCAGAGGAGTCGCCCCCTGGTGGTTAGTAGAGAGAATGCAGCTTTAACACATGAAGCATATACTTCTATACAACCAGAGGAGTCGCCCCCTGGTGGTCAGTAGAGAGAATGCAGCTTTAACACTCTTCAGGTCTCCGCCCACTCACTTGGATACAAATTGCTCTCTGAGCTCAATAATAAAATCCTCCCGTCTGCTTCGCCCACGGTGTTCAGCGAGGACGTCACACACACTTTCAAAAGGCTTTTCTTGGCTCCGGGAATGTTTTACAAATTACAAAACTATCCATGTCTCAAAAAAACAAAACAATAATACAGAGAGTAATAATAATCCATGTTTGCAGTTGGAGGTGTCATCGGTTTATTTTCTCTTTTATAATGGAGGACGATGAGGAAAATACTGTTTTTGTATCTTTTGTGTCCCAATACTGGTGTATATATATATGTATATATATATACATATATATATACTCATCCTCTGAACCCAAAGCACTTTCGTGGATTTTTTGTATTATTATTCTTTTGCTTCGTTTCTCAGTGCCACATAAAGGTCCTGCGTCTCTATGGAAACAGGACTATGAGGACTGGAAGTGGAGTTATTATGACATTAATCATTCAAAAGGAAAATAACAGAGTGGAATTTCTTTGATAATTTCTTTGACAAAAATTGACTTGAAAACAATATAATCTAAATATCCGACATGTTTCAAGTGTTACCAATGTAAATAATGGATAAATTAATTATTCTCATGTTTCCAGCCTCATAGTTTTAATGAGGAGCTCAGAATTTAATGTTTTTTTACATAATCTGATTAAAGTAAACAGATTATTTGGTGCGAAATATTAAATCAGACATGTAGAATAAAACGTTTTTTTTAATGAAATATCAAAGTTTTAAGCTTTGGCTGTGTTCATCACACATGATGCGTTCATGGACCGTCAGAAAGATGGCAATCTGAGCTTCTGGCTGATAAACGGTGTCGTTTTAGGGCGATTGTTTAGAGAAGAAATGTGGTTTATTAATAAAACAGCTGTTTCATAGGGCATCTTAAGGATTACAACTTTAGGAGTCTTGGGGATAAATTAGACTGGTGGACCTTGTTGTTGTTGTTTACATCCACACCTTCACCGTCTCCTGCTGCCCGGTCCCTGAACTCACCTTCAAGGCTCTTCATTGGAGTCCGTCCAGCTGGCTTTAGCTGTAGTTCCGTGGTTTTTAAATGACTGTCGTCATTACTGATGTCTTATTTCCACGTGTAGTTAGATGGATGGCTGTGGTAGACCGGGTCCGGGCCTCCAGGTCCAGGCCTCCGGGTCAAGGCCTCCAGGTCAGGTCCTCCAGGTCCGGGCCTCCGGGTCAAGGCCTCCAGGTCCGGGCCTCCGGGTCAAGGCCTCCAGGTCCGGGCCTCCAGGTCCGAGCCTCCGGGTCAAGGCCTCCAGGTCCAGACCTCCAGGTCCGAGCCTCCAGGTCCGGGCCTCCGGGTCAGGGCCTCCAGGTCCAGGCCTCCAGGTCCGAGCCTCCGGGTCCGGGCCTCCAGGTCCAGACCTCCAGGTCCGAGCCTCCGGGTCAAGGCCTCCAGGTCCGAGCCTCCGGGTCAGGGCATCCAGGTCCGGGCCTCCGGGTCAAGGCCTCCAGGTCAGAGCCTCCGGGTCAGGGGATCCAGGTCCAGGCCTCGGGGTCAAGGCCTCCAGGTCTGAGCCTCCAGGTCAGGGCCTCTGGGTCAAGGCCTCCAGGTCAGAGCCTCCAGGTCAGGGCCTCCGGGTCAGGGGATCCAGGTCCAGGCCTCGGGGTCAAGACCTCCAGGTCAGGGCCTCCTGGTCCGTGCCTCTAGATCCGGACCTCCGCCTCAGATTCTCCAGGTCCTGGCCTCCGGCTCAGGGCCTCCAGGTCCGGGCCTCTAGATCCGGGCCTCTAGATCCGGGCCTCCAGGTGAGTGGTTGTAGTGAACCGACGGAGCTCCGCCCACCAGATGACGTATTTATTTTGATGTTCTGTACATGTGATGTTTTATGCAGATTGATAAATGTACATTTTCATTATGAGAGATGTTAAGTTTCCCTAAATAAATGTTAAAACTTGAATAAAAAAGTACAAAAGTTTTTCTTAACATTGAGGCAGTCTGGTGTGGAGTCTTTGGCGTCGTATTTTATTTTTTAGGAGCCAAAAATATATTTTATCTCATATTTATTGTCAGCCAGAACATTTTGACAGTTAATCAAAACTGTATTTTTTGGGAGTTGATAAACTCCTATTTTCCTTTCTCTTTATTTCAAATATGGACATTTTTAATTTGGCTTTAATTAGCATCCGAGATTTAAGACGTTTTATATAAATGTTTAATTTACAAATATATTGTGAAAGAAATTGAATTCGAATTCATTGCTTGAAACTTAACTATTAATTAAACATTAAAATAATTACAGGACATCTTCCTCCGTCTGCTGCTTTTGAGAGAAACAGCTCTCGACCTTCTGATCCCTTCAAAATAAAACGTGTTCAGGGATCACGAGATTTATTTTTATTAAATAAAAATATATCTATATAAATATATATCTATATTTATAAATGTATACATACATATATGTATTTATTTATATAGATATATATGTATATATAGATATTAATATATATTAATATATATATATAATTATATATTTATTTATATATATACATATAAATATGTATGCTGCAGTATAATAATAATAATAATAAAAATTAGTTTAATGCCTCATGCTCACTTTCAGGCTCTGAGAAGAAGCTTTGATGCTCTGCACGTGTGAACCTGATGGTGGACTCCTTAAGAGGCCGTCTGAAGAGGAGGAGGAGGAGGAGGAAGAGGAGGAGGAAGAAGAGGAGGAAGATGAGGAGGAGGAAGATGAGAAAGAGGAGGAAGAGGAGGAAGAAGAGGAGAAAGAGGAGGATGAAGAGGAGGAAGAAGAAGAGGAGGAAGAGGAGGAAGAAGAGGAGGAAGAAGAAGAGGAGGAAGAGGAGGAAGAAGAGGAGGAAGAGAAGGAGGAAGAAGAGGAGGAAGAGGAGGAAGAAGAAGAGGAGGAAGAGGAGGACTTCCTGCTGAGGGCACTCGACTGAAGAGGAAACTCACCGCTGGACATAAGTTTAATGCAGCCGAAGGCACCAAATGCATTAATATCGCATCATTAATATCGCATCATTAATATCGCATCATTAATATCGCTGTGAGATATTAATGCATCACAGAGAGATGAAGGACCGATGATTCATTCACTTTCTGTTAAAATCATAGAAAATAATAATAAAATCATAATAATTGGATCCAAAAGAGAGTTGGCATTAATGGAAAAAGCAAGATTTTACTGTTGTAGTTCATTTTTTAATTATTAACAACAGATTTAAATGATGGATTTATCTGCGGATTATTTTCTCCAGTCATTGATTATGTTGTAAGAAACCAACATTATTACTAATACAATAACATTATTTCATGTTCTGTTGATAAACTAATATTTTCAGTAACATTGTTGGTAGTTTAACTTTAAAAAAACATTTAAAAACTGTGTAATCATTTCTATTTTATTTTTATTTGTAAAGTTGTCAGATAAATGTTGTGAATTGGATGAAGTAGAAGTAGAATATAATAGAATATATGTATGTATATATATATATATATATATATATATATATATATATATTATATAGAGAAGTATAAAAGTACCTGATAAATACACCAACATGAACAGATTTAAATGCTTTTATTACATTTTCAGGGTTTTACATCCATGATGAACCATAATGTGAATCGCTATTAATCTTTAGCAACGACGAACAAATCAATAACTTTGATCAATAACTGAACTCTGATTTCATGCATTTATTATTAATCATTAACACATTTTTGGTTGTTTCTGTGCAGCTTTTATCAGGAAGTGGCTGAAAGGTCCAGTTAGTCAATTAGAGCACTTCCTGTATGCTAATTAGGCTCCGCCTCTGGGAAATGTAAAGTGTGTGTGTGTCTGTCTCAGTGTGTGTGTGTGTGTGCGTGTGTGTGTCTGTCCTCAGTGTGTGTGTGTGTGTGTCTGTCTCAGTGTGTGTGTGTGTGTGTCTGTCTCAGTGTGTGTCTGTGACTCAGTGTGTGTGTGTGCGTGTGTGTGTCTGTCTGTCTGTGTGTCTGTCTCAGTGTGTGTGTGTGTCTGTGTGTGTGTCTCTGTGTGTGTGTGTGTCTCTGTGTGTGTGTGTGTGTGTGTGTGTGTCTGTGTCTCTGTGTGTGTGTGTGTCTGTCTCAGTGTGTGTCTCTGTGTGTGTGTCTCTCTGTCTGTGTGTCTGTCTCAGTGTGTGTGTGTGTGTGTGTGTGTCTGTGTGTGTGTGTCTCTGTGTGTGTGTGTGTCTGTGTGTGTGTTTGTCTGTCTGTGTGTGTGTATCTGTGTGTGTGTGTATCTGTGTGTGCGTGTGTGTGTGTAGGTGTGCGTATGTGTGTAAGTGTGTAGGTGTGTGTGTGTAGGTGTGTTTGTGTGTGTGTGTAGGTGTGTTTGTGTGTGTGTGTGTGTGTGTGTGTGTGTGTGTGTCTACAGCATGGTCTCTGAGTCACCAAAGTGAGCGCGGCGTTTCTTGAAGTCTTTGTTCTTTCCTCCCGCAGGTCTCCGGTCCCGAAGGTCCTGGAGGTCCTGGAGGTCCCGAAGGTCCTGGAGGTCCTGGAGGTCCCGAAGGTCCTGGAGGTCTCGAGGGCCCTGAAGCTGTGAGAAGAAGTCCGGATCCTCGAAGTCCGAGTCCACCCGGATGCTCACCTGTGGAACGGGGGCGAGGCTGGAGGTGCGCGAGGGTTCTGGGGACTCGGGGCAGGAGATCCTCAGGTGCAGCGTGACGCTGCGGAACCGGCAGGTCACGTGTTACTGAAGCTAAAACAGACTTTGTTTATAAATAATAAATACATTAATATCCTTTTATTCAAAACAAGACCACCGGAAGTGGTTTTCTTTACTTTTGTAGCTTGTTTTTTAATTTATTTTTCTCAATAAAAAATAATAAAATAAGAGCTGGTATGTTTTATGGGTGACTGACAGCAGGGGGCGCTGTTGATCCAGCAGAAAGCGTCACAGTCCCTCAGGAATAAGTGACACTTTGGACGTGAGAGAGACGCAGGGGCTGATGGGTAATTTGATGTCCTTTTTATTTATTTATTTGTTTAACTTAAAAGCAAATCTCACCTTTTCAGATGAATTGATCACGTCTGTTATGATCAGCATGAATCCAATCTGGATATAACTATTATATTCTGCAGCTTTTAAATTATTAATTAAATTACTATTAAATGATATGTTAAGGATGAATTATGAGGAGAGAAGCTGCTCGGAGGTTTGGCAACATTATAAGTCCTGTTTATAAGTTTGTAAGTGTATGAGCCCCAATGCATTGTGGGAGGAGTCCCAATGCATTGTGGGAGCCGTAGTTCTAAACTGTAAAACTTGTGTCGTTCTAACGGTCCAAATGAAATGCAATTGTTCAATAATCATCCAACACAGATGTATATATTTTGTATGAAGGTGTGAGGGGGTCAGGGGTCAGGGGTCAGGTGAGGGGTCAGATGTCAGGTGAGGGGTCAGGGGTCAGATGGGAAGGTGCAGCTTCAGTACCTGCGGTCTAATTCATTTTGATTGGACGTGACTGTTGAGTACGGGTTCATCTCCTGTAAGAAAACACACACATATACATATATATATATTTATTTATATACAGTGTATGTATATATACAGAGTATATATACAGAGTATATATATACTGTGTGTATATATATTTATATATTTATTTATATACAGTGTATGTATATATACAGAGTATATATACTGTGTGTATATATATTTATATATACATATATATATATATATATACACATATATATATTTATATATATATATGTATATATATATATACATATATATATATACATATATATATATATGTATATATACATATATATATATATATACATATGTATATATATATACATATATACACATATATTTATATATTGTATATATAAATACAGTATACACACAGACAGGTAAACGCATGAATACAGAGACACAAAGATAATGAAGATGAACATAAACAAAAACATTATAAAACATTAAACATGCTGTTAATCAGACACTTTTAGGACTTTTAAAATAACTTTTATGACAAACACAAACTAACTATTTTTAATGTTTTGTGATACATTGACACATTCAACACATTATGACTGTTGACATACTTTAAAGACTTTTGACATTATATTTCATGACTTTATTAATTACATGTTTCTACATGCTGAACTATGATTTATTTTATTAGTTCATGTTTTATATTACATCCTATTTAATATTTTTTTCAAAATGCTACAGACATGCTACAGAATGTACCTTTTTAATAACTACAAGGTTCCTGTCTCTGGTCTTCCAGGGACCAGGTCTTGGGCCTGCTGTGGTTCTGACTACGAGGTTCCTGTCTCTGGTCTTCCAGGGACCAGGTCTTGGGCCTGCTGTGGTTCTGACTACGAGGTTCCTGTCTCTGGTCTTCCAGGGACCAGGTCTTGGGCCTGCTGTGGTTCTGACTACGAGGTTCATGTCTCTGGTCTTCCAGGGACCAGGTCTTGGGCCTGCTGTGGTTCTGACTACGAGGTTCATGTCTCTGGTCTTCCAGGGACCAGGTCTTGGGCCTGCTGTGGTTCTGACTACGAGGTTCCTGTCTCTGGTCTTCCAGGGACCAGGTCTTGGGCCTGCTGTGGTTCTGACTACGAGGTTCATGTCTCTGGTCTTCCAGGGACCAGGTCTTGGGCCTGCTGTGGTTCTGACTACGAGGTTCCTGTCTCTGGTCTTCCAGGGACCAGGTCTTGGGCCTGCTGTGGTTCTGACTACGAGGTTCCTGTCTCTGGTCTTCCAGGGCCCAGGTCTTGGGCCTGCTGTGGTTCTGACTACGAGGTGCATGTCTCTGGTCTTCCAGGGACCAGGTCTTGGGCCTGCTGTGGTTCTGACTACGAGGTTCATGTCTCTGGTCTTCCAGGGACCAGGTCTTGGGCCTGCTGTGGTTCTGACTACGAGGTTCCTGTCTCTGGTCTTCCAGGGACCAGGTCTTGGGCCTGCTGTGGTTCTGACTACGAGGTTCATGTCTCTGGTCTTCCAGGGACCAGGTCTTGGGCCTGCTGTGGTTCTGACTACGAGGTTCCTGTCTCTGGTCTTCCAGGGACCAGGTCTTGGGCCTGCTGTGGTTCTGACTACGAGGTTCATGTCTCTGGTCTTCCAGGGACCAGGTCTTGGGCCTGCTGTGGTTCTGACTACGAGGTTCCTGTCTCTGGTCTTCCAGGGACCAGGTCTTGGGCCTGCTGTGGTTCTGACTACGAGGTTCCTGTCTCTGGTCTTCCAGGGACCAGGTCTTGGGCCTGCTGTGGTTCTGACTACGAGGTGCATGTCTCTGGTCTTCCAGGGACCAGGTCTTGGGCCTGCTGTGGTTCTGACTACGAGGTTCCTGTCTCTGGTCTTCCAGGGACCAGGTCTTGGGCCTGCTGTGGTTCTGACTACGAGGTTCCTGTCTCTGGTCTTCCAGGGACCAGGTCTTGGGCCTGCTGTGGTTCTGACTACGAGGTTCCTGTCTCTGGTCTTCCAGGGACCAGGTCTTGGGCCTGCTGTGGTTCTGACTACGAGGTTCCTGTCTCTGGTCTTCCAGGGACCAGGTCTTGGGCCTGCTGTGGTTCTGACTATGTGGTTCTGTCTCTGGTCTTCCAGGGACCACAAAAATATCCTTTACTCTTATTTTTTATTACATTCTCTGACAAAATAAATGCTAAAAAAATACATTTTCTAACATTTTCTACGACTTTATTATATTTATATTTTTATATATTTTTTTCGACCTGACTTTTTTACGATGTTCTTTTGACACATTATACTACGACATCTTTTAATTACATTTTGAACATACTTTACTATGATTTGTTTCATGGCATCTTTCGACATACCATAATATGACTTTCATCGATATGCTACACTACGACATCTCTTAAGGACATTTTTGACATACTATAATATACTATGACGTTTTCAGTTTTTTAAATAATGTTACAAACGTTATTTAAAAAAGTTATAATGTAACATTTAATTAAAAAATGTCTATGAAATAAAATGTAAACAAATAAAATTATTACTAAGCTCCGTCACTCACGTTCATTAAATGAGGGGGGAGGGGCCGTACTCACAATCAGAGGTTTGGTTGTGGGTGGGAGGGGCTAACGTGGAGGGGGAGGGGCTCCAGGGCCTCCATGGGAATCTTCACTGGAGGGGGGGCGGAGCTATCGGGCTGAGGGACAAAGACAGGAAGAGGTCGGCATGCGGGACAAACTGGGATTTTAAAGAATAAGAGTCCACGTATCCTTTTATTAGTGTTATCATAAAGAGGTCCATTAAAAACACATCGAACACGTTACACACAGATCGTTTACCTCAAACACACACGGAGATTAATCCACCGCATAAAATAGTCCCCTACACGTGCACTACTATATGTGTTTGGTCAAATGTTTATGAAATTACTGAGGATTTCTTTTTTTAATAAAAATGACAATATATATATATATATATATATATATATATATATATTTATATATATTTTGTGATCCCCCTGTTTTTTTTATTTTAATTATGTTTATTGTTTTTTCAAGTTTACAGATAAGTTACAAACAAAAGAGCAAAAAAAGGACAACAACATGAAAATAATATTGACAGAGGAGTTAAAAACAAACAAAAAAAAAACACACACACACACACACACACAACAATTAAATAAAAGGTGAAATAAAAATATGAGAAGATTGGCAGATGCTTTGTGTCCCCCCCAAAAAAATACATTATCGGTAACTTTAAGTCTAGAAATAACACATGAGGAGATTTAAAGCTACGGTACAGGAAGGGCACGTAGTTTTATGATCCATCTTCTTTTTTCAAAGATTTAAACTTCAGGACTTACATATTACATTTCACCTTTTTTAAAACACCTTTAGATTTTTCATCTTTTTCGCGGGAATTTAGTCGACAAAAAAAGCGTGCGAGTGTTGGACAGTGTTCAGCAACACTGTGGGACAGAGAGGAGAAACACACAGTGTTAGTACCAGAGAACACACACACACACACACACACACACACACACACACACACACACACACACGACGCGGTATTGTTTCGTCACAGCGTTCCACTTCCTCACCTCCTCGTCGCTCTCGGGCTCCGCCGCCTTCTTCTTCTCCTTCTTCTTCGTCTTGTCGTCCTCCTTCTTCTTCTTGTCTTTCTCCGGCAGGATGTCGTCCAGCCAGGCCAGGTCGTGCTGCGAGAACATGAAATCCAGCAGCTTCCTCACGACCAGCAGACCCAGGATCTGTTGTTCAGGGAGGGAAGGAGGAGGCGTTCAGGTACCACGCTGTAAAGAATACCTTGTTACAGGTACTACAAGGAGGAGGCGTTCAGGTACCACACTGTAAAGAATACCTTGTTACAGGTACTACAAGAAGGAGGTGTTCAGGTACTACGAGGAGGATGTGTTCAGGTACCAAGCTGTAAAGAATACCTTGTTACAGGTACTACAAGGAGGAGGCGTTCAGGTACCACGCTGTAAAGAATACCTTGTTACAGGTACTACAAGGAGGAGGCGTTCAGGTACCACGCTGTAAAGAATACCTTGTTACAGGTACTACAAGGAGGAGGCGTTCAGGTACCACGCTGTTAAGAATACCTTGTTACAGGTACTACAAGGAGGAGGTGTTCAGGTCCCACGCTGTAAAGAATACCTTGTTACAGGTACTACAAGGAGGAGGTGTTCAGGTACCACGCTGTTAAGAATACCTTGTTACAGGTACTACAAGGAGGAGGTGTTCAGGTACTACAAGGAGGAGGCGTTCAGGTACCACGCTGTAAAGAATACCTTGTTACAGGTACTACAAGGAGGAGGTGTTCAGGTACCACGCTGTAAAGAATACCTTGTTACAGGTACTACAAGGAGGAGGCGTTCAGGTACCACGCTGTTAAGAATACCTTGTTACAGGTACTACAAGGAGGAGGTGTTCAGGTCCCACGCTGTAAAGAATACCTTGTTACAGGTACTACAAGGAGGAGGCGTTCAGGTACCACGCTGTTAAGAATACCTTGTTACAGGTACTACAAGGAGGAGGTGTTCAGGTACCACGCTGTTAAGAATACCTTGTTACAGGTACTACAAGGAGGAGGCGTTCAGGTACCACACTGTAAAGAATACCTTGTTACAGGTACTACAAGGAGGAGGCGTTCAGGTACTAGAAGGAGGAGGCGTTCAGGTACCACGCTGTGAAGAATACCTTGTTACAGGTACTACAAGGAGGAGGTGTTCAGGTACTACAAGGAGGAGGCGTTCAGGTACCACGCTGTAAAGAATACCTTGTTACAGGTACTACAAGGAGGAGGCGTTCAGGTACCACGCTGTAAAGAATACCTTGTTACAGGTACTACAAGGAGGAGGCGTTCAGGTACCACGCTGTAAAGAATAACTTGTTACAGGTACTACAAGGAGGAGGCGTTCAGGTACCACGCTGTAAAGAATACCTTGTTACAGGTACTACAAGGAGGAGGCGTTCAGGTAACACGCTGTAAATAATACCTTGTTACAGGTACTACAAGGAGGAGGCGTTCAGGTACCACACTGTAAAGAATACCTTGTTACAGGTACTACAAGGAGGAGGCGTTCAGGTACCACGCTGTGAAGAATACCTTGTTACAGGTACTACAAGGAGGAGGTGTTCAGGTACTACAAGGAGGAGGCGTTCAGGTACCACGCTGTAAAGAATACCTTATTACAGGTACTACAAGGAGGAGGTGTTCAGGTACCACGCTGTAAAGAATACCTTGTTACAGGTACTACAAGGAGGAGGTGTTCAGGTACTACAAGGAGGAGGCGTTCAGGTACCAAGCTGTAAAGAATACCTTGTTACAGGTACTACAAGGAGGAGGTGTTCAGGTACCACGCTGTAAAGAATACCTTGTTACAGGTACTACAAGGAGGAGGTGTTCAGGTACCACGCTGTAAAGAATACCTTGTTACAGGTACTACAAGGAGGAGGTGTTCAGGTACCACGCTGTGAAGAATACCTTGTTACAGGTACTACAAGGAGGAGGTGTTCAGGTACCAAGCTGTGAAGGATACCTTGTTACAGGTACTACAAGGAGGAGGCGTTCAGGTACCACGCTGTAAAGAATACCTTGTTACAGGTACTACAAGGAGGAGGCGTTCAGGTACCACGCTGTTAAGAATACCTTGTTACAGGTACTACAAGGAGGAGGTGTTCAGGTACCAAGCTGTAAAGAATACCTTGTTACAGGTACTACAAGAAGGAGGTGTTCAGGTACTACGAGGAGGATGTGTTCAGGTACCAAGCTGTAAAGAATACCTTGTTACAGGTACTACAAGGAGGAGGCGTTCAGGTACCACGCTGTAAAGAATACCTTGTTACAGGTACTACAAGGAGGAGGCGTTCAGGTACCACGCTGTAAAGAATACCTTGTTACAGGTACTACAAGGAGGAGGCGTTCAGGTACCACGCTGTTAAGAATACCTTGTTACAGGTACTACAAGGAGGAGGTGTTCAGGTACCACGCTGTAAAGAATACCTTGTTACAGGTACTACAAGGAGGAGGTGTTCAGGTACCACGCTGTTAAGAATACCTTGTTACAGGTACTACAAGGAGGAGGTGTTCAGGTACTACAAGGAGGAGGCGTTCAGGTACCACGCTGTAAAGAATACCTTGTTACAGGTACTACAAGGAGGAGGTGTTCAGGTACCACGCTGTAAAGAATACCTTGTTACAGGTACTACAAGGAGGAGGCGTTCAGGTACCACGCTGTTAAGAATACCTTGTTACAGGTACTACAAGGAGGAGGCGTTCAGGTACCACGCTGTAAAGAATACCTTGTTACAGGTACTACAAGGAGGAGGCGTTCAGGTACCACGCTGTTAAGAATACCTTGTTACAGGTACTACAAGGAGGAGGTGTTCAGGTACCACGCTGTTAAGAATACCTTGTTACAGGTACTACAAGGAGGAGGCGTTCAGGTACCACACTGTAAAGAATACCTTGTTACAGGTACTACAAGGAGGAGGCGTTCAGGTACTAGAAGGAGGAGGCGTTCAGGTACCACGCTGTGAAGAATACCTTGTTACAGGTACTACAAGGAGGAGGTGTTCAGGTACTACAAGGAGGAGGCGTTCAGGTACCACGCTGTAAAGAATACCTTGTTACAGGTACTACAAGGAGGAGGCGTTCAGGTACCACGCTGTAAAGAATACCTTGTTACAGGTACTACAAGGAGGAGGCGTTCAGGTACCACGCTGTAAAGAATAACTTGTTACAGGTACTACAAGGAGGAGGCGTTCAGGTACCACGCTGTAAAGAATACCTTGTTACAGGTACTACAAGGAGGAGGCGTTCAGGTAACACGCTGTAAATAATACCTTGTTACAGGTACTACAAGGAGGAGGCGTTCAGGTACCACACTGTAAAGAATACCTTGTTACAGGTACTACAAGGAGGAGGCGTTCAGGTACCACGCTGTGAAGAATACCTTGTTACAGGTACTACAAGGAGGAGGTGTTCAGGTACTACAAGGAGGAGGCGTTCAGGTACCACGCTGTAAAGAATACCTTATTACAGGTACTACAAGGAGGAGGTGTTCAGGTACCACGCTGTAAAGAATACCTTGTTACAGGTACTACAAGGAGGAGGTGTTCAGGTACTACAAGGAGGAGGCGTTCAGGTACCAAGCTGTAAAGAATACCTTGTTACAGGTACTACAAGGAGGAGGTGTTCAGGTACCACGCTGTAAAGAATACCTTGTTACAGGTACTACAAGGAGGAGGTGTTCAGGTACCACGCTGTAAAGAATACCTTGTTACAGGTACTACAAGGAGGAGGTGTTCAGGTACCACGCTGTGAAGAATACCTTGTTACAGGTACTACAAGGAGGAGGTGTTCAGGTACCAAGCTGTGAAGGATACCTTGTTACAGGTACTACAAGGAGGAGGCGTTCAGGTACCACGCTGTAAAGAATACCTTGTTACAGGTACTACAAGGAGGAGGCGTTCAGGTACCACGCTGTTAAGAATACCTTGTTACAGGTACTACAAGGAGGAGGTGTTCAGGTACCAAGCTGTAAAGAATACCTTGTTACAGGTACTACAAGGAGGAGGCGTTCAGGTACCACGCTGTAAAGAATACCTTGTTACAGGTACTACAAGGAGGAGGCGTTCAGGTACCACGCTGTTAAGAATACCTTGTTACAGGTACTACAAGGAGGAGGCGTTCAGGTACCACGCTGTAAAGAATACCTTGTTACAGGTACTACAAGGAGGAGGTGTTCAGGTACCAAGCTGTAAAGAATACCTTGTTACAGGTACTACAAGGAGGAGGTGTTCAGGTACTACAAGGAGGAGGCATTCAGGTACCACGCTGTAAAGAATACCTTGTTACAGGTACTACAAGGAGGAGGCGTTCAGGTACCACGCTGTAAAGAATACCTTGTTACAGGTACTACGAGGAGGAGGCGTTCAGGTACCACGCTGTAAAGAATACCTTGTTACAGGTACTACAAGGAGGAGGCGTTCAGGTACCACGCTGTAAAGAATACCTTGTTACAGGTACTACAAGGAGGAGGTGTTCAGGTACTACAAGGAGGAGGCGTTCAGGTACCACACTGTAAAGAATACCTTGTTACAGGTACTACAAGGAGGAGGCGTTCAGGTACCACGCTGTAAAGAATACCTTGTTACAGGTACTACAAGGAGGAGGCGTTCAGGTACCACGCTGTAAAGAATACCTTGTTACAGGTACTACAAGGAGGAGGCGTTCAGGTACCACGCTGTAAAGAATACCTTGTTACAGGTACTACAAGGAGGAGGCGTTCAGGTACCACGCTGTAAAGAATACCTTGTTACAGGTACTACGAGGAGGAGGTGTTCAGGTACTACAAGGAGGAGGCGTTCAGGTACCACACTGTAAAGAATACCTTGTTACAGGTACTACAAGGAGGAGGCGTTCAGGTACCACGCTGTTAAGAATACCTTGTTACAGGTACTACAAGGAGGAGGCGTTCAGGTACCACGCTGTTAAGAATACCTTGTTACAGGTACTACAAGGAGGAGGCGTTCAGGTACCACGCTGTTAAGAATACCTTGTTACAGGTACTACAAGGAGGAGGCGTTCAAGTACCATGCTGTAAACAATACCCCTTTAATAATATATTAGTAACAATGTAATACTAATGTACCCATGTACATTATTATTACATTGTTACTAATACATTATTAATACATTGTTACTAATGCATTAAAACTATTAACATTGTTACTAATAAAGAATTATTAACATTGTGACTAATACATTGACATTATTACTAATAAATTCAAAAAAGCATCGATATTAATATTTGTGAAGCTGGAACTATGAAATGTTTTTAATTATCAAAATTGTTTCCAATATTTTTTGTGTCAATCAACTAATTGAAACTGAGGTAACAGGTAATTAAGCTTTATTAATATACTTTTAAAAACAGTTTTTTTGAGGTATAAAGTGAGCAGTCGGCTCCCAGCGATATGAAAGATTAATAACAGTCGCTCACCATCACGGGGAAGATGATGGCCAGGAAGGTGGACTTGAGGATCCAGAGGACCGCCAGACAGACGATCTGGACCAGCGTGAAGAGGTGGACTCTCCTCAGGGGGACGTGGCGCAGGAAGGAGAAGTCCGGCTGGTGCTTGGGGGGCATGAGGTAGAGCTTGATGCGCTCCCAGAACTGCAACGAGGTGACAGATCCTTTATTTTACAAATACAGTCATGACTGTGATGCTTTATACACACTTTATACACACTTTATATTTACAGGAAGTCCAGATGATGCTTTATATACACTTTATACACACTTTATATACTTTATATGTACTTTATATACACTTTATATACTTTATATGTACTTTATACACACTTTATATACTTTATATGTACTTTATATACACCTTATATACTTTATATATACTTTATATATACAGGAAGTCCAGATGATGCTTTATATACACTTTATACACACTTTATATACACTTTATATACTTTATATGTACTTTATATACACTTTATATACTTTATATGTACTTTACATATATTTACAGGAAGTCCAGATGATACTTTATATACTTTATATTTACAGGAAGTCCAAATTATAATATATTATATATATCTTTACTTTATTATGGTTTTGATGATATATTTTGAAACATTTCCAATGCTTATACTTACTTGCTCATTATTATATTTATTAATATCATTATCTTTATTATCCATATTGGTATTATTGTTGTCTTTATAATATTTAATATAAGATCATTTAGGCTATATTAATATCATGTGTTCCTTCTTTTCCCCTAAATTAAAAATACTGGCATTTGATTATTATATATGATGCTTATATTATAGTATGTTCTTTGTCTTGTCTTGTATTAATCAAACTAGTCAATAAATAAAAAGTAATAAAAACCAAACTATTCTTCTGTTTGATTCGTAGCTGTTTCTCACGGAGAACCTAAGGAACACCTGAACACATCATATCTACCTGGATGCCGCTCAGCGAGGCCACGCCCATGTAGAGGAACACCCCGTACAGGACGGGCATCGGGATGTACTGGAGACACGGAGACGGGGGTTCAAATACAGCCTCAAAAAAACAGAAACGTACTGTAAACCGTCGACGGACTGACCTGCAGAACCGGAGCCAGAAAGATGGAAAGTCCCGTTAGAACAAACACCAGGATGCCCGTCAGCCGCTGCTCCCTGGAGATGGAGATGGTTATTAAAGAGGGTTATTATTGAATAAATACTCATAGATACATTATTAAATAAATACTCACTTTATTAAAGAGATTTATTATTAAATAAAGATTAATATATATGAATAGATTTGTTATTAAATAAAGACTCACATTATTAAAGAGATTTATTATTAAATAAATACTCACTTTATAAAAGAGATTTATTATTAAATAAAGACTCACATTATTAAAGAGATTTATTATTAAATAAAGACTCACTTTAATAAAGAGATTTGTTATTAAATAAAGATTAATATATATTAATAGATTTATTATTAAATAAAGACTCACATTATTAAAGAGATTTATTATTAAATAAAGACTCACTTTATAAAAGAGATTTATTATTAAATAAAGACTCACATTATTAAAGAGATTTATTATTAAATAAAGACTCACTTTAATAAAGAGATTTGTTATTAAATAAAGATTAATATATATTAATAGATTTATTATTAAATAAAGACTCACATTATTAAAGAGATTTATTGTTAAATAAAGACTCACTTTATTAAAGAGATTTATTATTAAATAAAGACTCACTTTAATAAAGAGATTTGTTATTAAATAAAGATTAATATATATTAATAGATTTGTTATTAAATAAAGACTCACATTATTAAAGAGATTTATTATTAAATAAATACTCACTTTATAAAAGAGATTTATTATTAAATAAAGACTCACATTATTAAAGAGATTTATTATTAAATAAATACTCACTTTATTAAAGAGATTTATTATTAAATAAAGACTCACATTATTAAAGAGATTTACATTAAATAAAGATTAATATATATTAATAGATTTATTATTAAATAAAGACGCACTATAATGAAGATTCATTATTAAATAAAGACTCACTTTAATAAAGAGATTTATTATTAAATAAATACTCATTTTATTAAAGAGATGTTCTTATTAAATAAAGACTCACTTTAATAAAGAGATTTATTATTAAATAAATACTCATTTTATTAAAGAGATTTTCTTATTAAATAAATACTCACTTTATAAAAGACATTTATTATTAAATAAATACTCACTTTAATAAAGAGATTTATTATTAAATAAATACTCATTTTATTAAAGAGATTTTCTTATTAAATAAAGACTCACATTATTAAGAAGATTCATTATTAAATAAAGACTCACACAGTGTTATTATTATTTTTCAGGGGAAAGGACTCACAAACTCACACACACACTCACACACTCACACACACTCACACACACACAGCGTCAGGCGGGCTCACCGGACCCCGAGGAACTGCGGCTGCTCTCCGGGGGCGCTGGACTCGCTCTCCATCTTCAGGGAGTCGATGTGAGCGATGGAGATGACGGTGGCGGCTACGTACCAGGGCAGACCCATGAAGGAGCACACGGCCATCAGGACCCCCACCCAGAACAGGTCCAGGTGGTACCCGCAACCCTTCTGCCAGACAGGAAGTGGAGAACAAGCCCAAACGGTGACCTCTAATGACCTCTAAATGACCTCCAGACGGCACCAGGCCGCTAGGAGAGACTCACGTTTTCTTTGCATTACAACAAATACGTTTTATTTATTTATTATAATAATACACTTTATTTGAACAGCGTGTTTTATTCACCTTCAGCTTGTTCTCTTTGCGGTTGACGATGACGGCGCTGATCTGCTGGTCCATGAAGATGAGGATGGTGACGAGGAGCGCGGGAACGGAGCTGAGGAGGTACCACCACCACGGGTTCTTACCGAAGGGCTTCACCAGCCAGCCGCGGTCGGGACGCGTGGGCTACACACACACACGCATACACACACACACACACACGCATACACACACAGATAGACACAGACACACACACACAGTCAATCCTACATCGATAGTATTCAGATTAAAAGTACCAATACAACAATGTAAAAATACTCCTTTATCACTAAAAGTCTGAAGTAAAAGTACACAAGTATTATCAACTAAATGCACTTTAAATATTAAAGTAAAAGTACACAAATATTATCCCTCACACATGCAGGAGGTCACAGACCAAACACAGTTCAACGGTGAGTTCAGGTACCTTGAACTCAGTAGGAACGATTAGTTTGGGGGTCTCTAAGCCGATCAACATATCCAGACCCACAAAGGACATGATTGACATGAAGATGGAGAAATCACTGATTAGCTTCCTCAGCTAGGACGGAGGAGACGAGAGGAGAGGAGACAAATACAGGAAGTACGAGAACAAGGGTGCGAACACGAGGAAGTGAAGAAAGGAAGAAGAAGAAAAAAAGACGTTATTCACGGTGAAATAAATCATTTATGAATCAACGAGTAGATTAGAAATCCATAAAAAGTGACTTCTTCTACGTGAACACGTAACATTCTGGAGAGTGAGACAGCTTTAACGTGAACACGTAACGTTCTGGAGAGTGAGACAGCTTTAACGTGAACACGTAACGTTCTGGAGAGTAAGACAGCTTAAACGTAAACACGTAACATTCTGGAGAGTGAGACAGCTTTAACGTGAACACGTAACGTTCTGGAGAGTGAGACAGCTTTAACGTGAACACGTAACGTTCTGGAGAGTGAGACAGCTTTAACATGAACACGTAACGTTCTGGAGAGTGAGACAGCTTTAACGTGAACACGTAACGTTCTAGAGAGTGAGACAGGTTTAACGTGAACACGTAACATTCTAGAGAGTGAGACAGCTTTAACGTGAACATGTAACGTTCTCGAGAGTGAGACAGCTTAAACGTAAACATGTAACATTCTGGAGAGTGAGACAGCTTTAAAGTGAACACGTAACGTTCTGGAGAGTGAGACAGATTTAACGTGAACACGTAACGTTCTAGAGTTTGAGACAGCTTTAACGTGAACACGTAACGTTCTGGAGAGTGAGACAGATTTAACGTGAACACGTAACGTTCTAGAGAGTGAGACAGCTTAAACGTAAACACGTAACGTTCTGGAGAGTGAGACAGCTTTAACGTGAACACGTAACGTTCTAGAGAGTGAGACAGCTTAAACGTAAACACGTAACATTCTAGAAAGTGAGACAGCTTTAACGTGAACACGTAACATTCTGGAGAGTGAGACAGCTTTAACGTGAACACGTAACGTTCTAGAGAGTGAGAGAGCTTTAACGTGAACACGTAACATTCTGGAGAGTGAGACAGCTTTAACGTGAACACGTAACATTCTGGAGAGTGAGACCGCTTTAACGTGAACACGTAACATTCTAGAGAGTGAGACAGCTTTAACGTGAACACGTAACATTCTAGAGAGTGAGACAGCTTTAACGTGAACACGTAACGTTCTGGAGAGTGAGACAGCTTTAACGTGAACACGTAACATTCTAGAGAGTGAGACAGCTTAAACGTGAACACGTAACATTCTGGAGAGTGAGACAGCTTTAACGTGAACATGTAACATTCTGGAGAGTGAGACAGCTTTAACGTGAACACGTAACATTCTGGAGAGTGAGACAGCTTTAACGTGAACATGTAACATTCTAGAGAGTGAGACAGCTTTAACGTGAACACGTAACATTCTGGAGAGTGAGACAGCTTTAACGTGAACATGTAACATTCTGGAGAGTGAGACAGCTTTAACGTGAACACGTAACATTCTAGAGAGTGAGACAGCTTTAAGGACCAGTGGACCTTGATCTCTGTGGGCACGTGCAGCTTGGGGGTGTCCAGCTCCAGAAGGAGGTCCAGACCACAGAAGACCAGGATGGAGATCATGATGGAAAAGTCACTGACCAGAGACCGGAACTGGAGCATTCAGGAGAGAGGAGGAGGACATGGAGGAGAAGATGGAGGAGAGCATTCAGGAGAGAGGAGGATGACATGGAGGAGAAGATGGAGGAGAGCATTCAGGAGAGAGGATGAGGACATGGAGGAGAAGATGGAGGAGAGCATTCAGGAGAGAGGAGGAGGGCATGGAGGAGAAGATGAAGGAGAGCATTCAGGAGAGAGGAGGAGGACATGGAGGAGAAGATTGAGGAGAGCATTCAGGAGAGAGGAGGAGGACATGGAGGAGAAGATGGAGGAGAGAGAACATGGAGGAGAAGATGGAGGAGAACATGCTGGTACGTACATAACGATATTTCGTGCTTTGAAGGAGAAAGTTGGTGGTTTTCTAAATTCTAGAAAACTAGTTTTTAACAAATTACCACAAAAAAAAAAAAAAATAGTGCACTTTGACTATTTTGAATGAACACACACACACACACACACACTGTGGAACTGAGTATTAATTAGGCTGTGAGTCTTTGATGTAGCATGTAGCTCAAAGCATGTAGTTTGTTCATGTTGTGGTGAGTGTTGTTGTTGTTGTTGTTGTTGTTGTTATTAATGCTAGCGCACCATTTAATATATTTAGTCTTTGTTTTATTATTATTGTTTGTATCTGATTTTGTTGTTGGGTATTTTATTACATTATTAATCTTACTTAAATTAATTAATTACTTTATTAATCCCACAAGGGGACATTTATAGATACAGATGAAGCCATATTACATATAAGAAATGCACAATTTATATTAAATTAAATTAACTAACCAAACAAACAAACAACAGTGACCCTGTTGAATCCGTGTATGGCACTTTGTTTAGAAAAGTGCAATTAAATAAAGTTTATTTTATTTGTGTGTTTTGTGAATTTTATTATAATCAACTTATTTTGATAATAAGACAAATAAAGACCATCAGCAGCCCTCTCCCGTAATAAGAAACACAAGCAGGGAGCCCGTAACGCCACCAAGGGGCATTGTGGGAAGCGGAGGGGGAGGAGCCTCACCTTGGTGGGGAAGTAGCGGCTGAACTTGAACTTCTTGAGGGAAACCGTCATGGAGTAGGTCCCGAAGAAGAGGATGAAGGACATGAGCGCCAGGTCGGGGACGTACTTACAGGAGTTGCCCGCCAGCAGGCCGCCGTACTTCACACACTCCTTCTTACTCAGCTGACTCCAGTCCAGGCCGGTCAGGTTGAACTAACATGGGGGGGGGGGGGGTCAAGGGTCAATCCCATAAATGTTCACTGAGAGTTGGAACCAGAAGCTCCTGAAGAGTCACTTCCTGTTTTAACGACAACAGTAGAAACCATCTTCCTTTCTTTTGCTGTGTCATTAAAATACTCTTATGGACGCTTTTGTTTTGGTCTTTGTCTTTTTCTCTCTGTTTCTATCTCTTTGTCTCTATGTCTCTTTGTCTCTTTGTCTCTCTGTCTCCTTGTCTCTTTGTCTCTTTGTCTCTTTGTATCTCTGTCTCTCTGTCTTTTTGTCTGTCTCTATGTCCCATTGTCTCTGCCTCTATGTCTCTCTGTCTCTTTATCTCTTTGTATCTATGTCTCTTTGTATCTCTGTTTCTTTGTCTCACTATCTCTTTGTCTCTCTGTATCTGTGTCTCTTTGTCTCTCTGTCCCGCTGTCTCTTTGTCTCTGTTTCTTTATCTCTTCCTATCTATGTCTCTTTGTATCTCTGTCTCTGTGTCTCTCTGTCTTTTTGTCTGTCTCTATGTCCCATTGTCTCTGCCTCTATGTCTCTCTGTCTCTTTATCTCTTTGTATCTATGTCTCTTTGTATCTCTGTCTCTCTGTCTTTTTGTCTGTCTCTATGTCTCTTTGTATCTCTGTCTCTGTGTCTCTCTGTCTGTCCCATTGTCTCTGCCTCTTTGTCTCTTTGTCTCTATGCCTCTTTGCCTCTTTGTCTCTGTCTCTCTGTCTTGTAACTAAGTCAAATGTTTCGCCCAGTTAAGACATGAAATCATAACAAACACAGTTTATGACTCCTCCCCTCGGAGACTTCACTTACCAGCAGAGTCATGTTGTCGTCTCCGAGTGGAGCTGAGACATTGAAGCCCAGAGCAGATGCTGAGGAACACAAGAGGGGGACGCCGCAATGAATTATGGGTAACGTGACAGGCGATAACAAAATGAACTAATCAGGATTCATTCAAGAAAATATGTGGAGGAAATAGCACTAAAAAATCCCATAAGTACATTAAGAAATGCTCTAAAATATTGTTGAGGCAACAATATCGAATGTTGGGTGTTAAAGGAATATTACGTAAAAAATATTTTGTAAATTATGGCTCTGGACGGTTACAATGGATCCCAAATATAATATTACTGAGAATACTCACGTTGTCAGAGAGAATCCAAAGACGAGGCAGAAACAGACGAGATTCACACATCATCACAGAGTAAAGACCAAATATGTGTAACTAAATACAATAAAATGTTCAAAACACACAGTATCCATAGTTTTCGTGCCAATATTTTAGACGAGTCGACTCGTTTCCTAATCATGTCAACGATGATTCATTTATGAATGCTGAAATTATGCGTTCACATGTAATCTAGTAAAAAATAGTTTAAAAAATAGACATTAAAGATGAATTACGACCTGTTAACGATACCTATAAGAGGTTTATAAAACTAAATCATTAAAACTACCAATGATTTAAACAATACAAATAAAATCTTTTATTTACTTATCATTTGAATAACCTAGAAATTACTTTAACAAAGTAAAAGTATAACATTCAGAATATTTGACGGTTTACGGACTTCAAAGCGTTGAAATTAGCGAAAAGAAGCTAATCTGCTAATATGGATCATCAATGATCGGCGACAAAACAAATAAACGTGATCACGAATCTCTAAAAGTTACATTTTCTCTCTGTTTTTCCTTTGATCTGAACCGTGACTTTAATGAGACGGATATCTAAACTTCTCGCCTCAAAAGAGAAACCAAACGTGTGTCTCGATGCTTCATTCATTTGGTTATTCCAAGCGGCTCCTGGACCTCAGGATGAGGACTCACCCTGGTCCGGTGCGACGCATTCACACCTGTAGGAGGTGACGTAGTCCGGCTTGAAGCCGCGGTTGATTGGGTAATACTTCCAGGCTCCGACCTGTGAAGAACAAACCGGGTGTTGCGTTCATGTCCAGCGTCTTTAATTCTGTACGCCGTGTTTTTAAAACGTCACCCACCATCTTCTTGATGGCGTCCGAGATGAAGATGAAGGAGATGAGGCTGGAGAAGCCCTCCTCCGTGAAGCGGGTCATGTACTTGATGATGTAGCTGGCGTCCGAGAGGACGAGCACGAAGCACTGGAGGCACGAGTGGAGGCCGATCCACAGACGCAGCTCCATGTAGTCGATCTGGTTGCTCCTGTGGAGGAGAACACGATATTTACATATTTAGATATTTAGTTATGGATTTTATTAGAACATTTATCATAGTCCGACAGCTGAGGAACTAGATTACGTATTATTACACTTTATTAGTCATCTAGAGCACTGATTTGCATAAAAACAGACTAGATTAATATTTAATTCAAAATAAATAGACATAGACTTCTATACAACCAGAGGAGTCGCCCCCGTGTGGTCAGTAGAGAGAATGCAGCTTTAACACATGAAGCATAGACTTCTATACAACCAGAGGAGTCGCCCCCGTGTGGTCAGTAGAGAGAATGCAGCTTTAACACATGAAGCATAGACTTCTATACAACCAGAGGAGTCGCCCGCTGGTGGTCAGGAGAGAGAATGCAGCTTTAACACATGAAGCATAGACTTCTATACAACCAGAGGAGTCGCCCCCTGGTGGTCAGGAGAGAGAATGCAGCTTTAACACATGAAGCATAGACTTCTATACAACCAGAGGAGTCGCCCCCTGGTGGTCAGTAGA
>NC_046977.1:3022878-3025378 GCF_009769545.1 Cyclopterus lumpus | reverse complement strand
TAAAAGGTTAGTCCTGTTTTAACCGTACTGGACGCGGCGTTGGAGGACTTCCCGATGTCGGCCAGCGAGCGGTGGATGGGCTTCCTGGTCTGGTGACGGTGCTTCCTGAGCAGCACGAAGCTGATCTTCTCCTTCAGGTCCGGGAGAATCAGACCGTCGGCTATCTGCCGATCCACGATATCATCTGGATTGAAAAATAAGAGAAGTGCTGGTTTCTTTATTGGAAAAAGGTTTGAGGGTCAGATCTTGAGCAGCAACGTTTCTAAAGCCAGAGGAGGAAGATTTATTTTTGCTGTCGTCAATCAAAAATACCAAAGAATACCAGAATTATGATTTATTATAATATATTCAAGCGGTCTGAGATAAACTTCTGCGGCTCCTTTTGGCTCCATTTTAATCAGGCGGCAACTTCCAGTTCTCCTGACCACCAGGGGGTGACTCCTCTGGTTGTATAGAAGTCTATGCTTCATGTGTTAAAGCTGCATTCTCTCTTCTGACCACCAGGGGGCGACTCCTCTGGTTGTATAGAAGTCTATGCTTCATGTGTTAAAGCTGCATTCTCTCTCCTGACCACCAGGGGGCGACTCCTCTGGTTGTATAGAAGTCTATGCTTCATGTGTTAAAACTGCATTCTCTCTACTGACCACCAGGGGGCGACTCCTCTGGTTGTATAGAAGTCTATGCTTCATGTGTTAAAGCTGCATTCTCTCTCCTGACCACCAGGGTCCGACTCCTCTGGTTGTATAGAAGTCTATGCTTCATGTGTTAAAGCTGCATTCTCTCTCCTGACCACCAGGAGGCGACTCCTCTGGTTGTATAGAAGTCTATGCTTCATGTGTTAAAGCTGCATTCTCTCTCCTGACCACCAGGGGGCTTTCAGCTGGTTCAGTTGGGCTCAAGTGGAGAAAAACTAAACAATGAATGCTTAAAATGTAATTGTTAGGGAAGGATTGATTTATTATTGCATAATAATCCTGTCGGCCCCAAACAGAGCATCGATCTGTTGTATCCTGACTAGAACAACAGACTCTGATGCTGCGTTCAGCATTATATATATTCGCATATATATATATATATGATATTAATGTTATGATGTTGATGTTCAGACGTTTGTTTGGATTTCCACAACAAGTATAAAGCAGAACTAGTGGTTATTTCGTCCGTGGTGGATGAAGGAAATTATAACTGTTTCCACGGAGATAAGCCACGCCCCCTCTCCGGGCGCGAATTAAGCGAGTGAACCACAAATAGCCGGACGAGTAAACGCAGCATGAGACACTGTGTATCGTACGTGTTGCACCGACAGCTTTTGGTTGCATGAACCAATCACTGAAAAAGCTTTTCAGGGGGAACGCGTTTCACTTGAATGCACCACGGAGGAGTCGCCTGTTTGCATTTAAAGCGACATTCCAAGTGTCTGCAGTTGGGTTTTCATGGCGTAGAAAAAAGCAACGGAAACTCTCTCCTGTCTAAAACATCGATGCTCTTTGTTTTGTTTTTGTTCCACAGCATTGATTTATTGAGTGTGTGTGTGTGTGTGTGTGTGTGTGTGTGTGGACTCACCCACGATCTGTGGCAGCGAGTAGCCCTCCAGGTCCAGCATGATGCTGCCCGTCTGCAGGCAGGTCCGCAGCTCAAACAGGCTGTGGAGGGTCAGCGTGGAGACGTGGGGCTTGCTCCACCGCTCCCCTCCCTCCTCCACCTTCTCCTCGAACTTCACCCACCTGCGGAAGGGGGCGGAGTTACCTTTTCATTTGTAATTTAAAACTGGAACTTTGATCGCAGGTCGTGTTAAAGGTCGCGTCGAGCAGCGGCCCGTGAGGCCTCGACCCCTCGACCTCTAAATCCCAGACCCTAAAGTAATGAAAGTTGTGTGTGTGTACGTCAGTGTGTGTCTGTGTGTGTGTGTGTGTGTGTGTGTGTGTACCTAGCAGACTCCTTCCACTCCAGCTCCCCCCCCTCGTGCTGCAGCGTGTCCATCTCGGTGAAGATGGTGGGCGTCGGCCTGCTGTCATCCTCCGATAGGATGTGGCGCAGGCGCTCCGCTGCCGGGGACACTGCGGAGAGACGAGAGTTACCTCACGGGGCCCTGGGGCGTCCCATCAGGGCCACGATGGGGTCCCATCGGGCCACGATGTGAAGCGGGACGGACCCTCAGCTGGTTCAGGTGCTGAACAGTGTGAACGTCACCTAACGAGCATCTGATCAGCTCTTAACGAGCATTTGATCAGCTCTTAACGAGCACCTGATCAGCTCTTAACGAGCATTTGATCAGCTCTTAACGAGCACCTGATCAGCTCTTAACGAGCATCTGATCAGCTCTTAACGAGCATTTGATCAGCTCTTAACGAGCACCTGATCAGCTCTTAACGAGCATCTGATCAGCTCTTAACGAGCACCTGATCAGCTCCTAACGAGCATCTGATCAGCTCTTAACGAGCATCTGATCAGCTCTTAACGAGCTTTTGATCAACAGAAACCTTTTTTTCTATTCCACTCT
>NC_046977.1:3002878-3017878 GCF_009769545.1 Cyclopterus lumpus | reverse complement strand
AGCTTCTGAGCGAACTCGTCACAATTGAGCTTTTTGCTTTTGAGGAAAAACAACAATTGAAGAAGGTTATTGTCTTCCTCTCAGGACGCATGTGACGTCACGTCATTTTGTCCAGTTGTGGTTTAATTTAAAAGCAAACTTTTTAATTTTTGCACATAAAAACTAAATGATTTTGGGGCATTTTTGGTTCGGAGAATGAGTTGGTGGAAGAGGACCAAACGTGTCACGTAATAAGTTACAGTTAAGTTAACTGTAACTTATTATGACTGTAACTTAAGTTACAGTCATAATAAGTTACAGTCGTATTAAAGTTACAGTCGTAATAAGTTACAGTTAAGTTACAGTCGTATTAAAGTTAGAGTTGTAATAAGTTACAGGCGTATTAAAGTTACAATCGTAATAAGTTACAGTTAAGTTAGTCGTATTAAAGTTACAATCGTAATAAGTTACAGTTAAGTTAGTCGTATTAAAGTTAGAGTTGTAATAAGTTACAGTTAAGTTAGTCGTATTAAAGTTAGAGTTGTAATAAGTTACAGTTAAGTTACAGTCGTATTAAAGTTACAGTCATAATAAGTTACAGTTAAGTTACAGTCGTATTAAAGTTACAGTCGTAATAAGTTACAGTTAAGTTACAGTCGTATTAAAGTTACAGTCGTAATAAGTTACAGTCGTATTAAAGTTACAGTTGTAATAGTTACATTCATAATAAGTTACAGTTAAGTTACAGTCATAATAAGTTACAGTCGTATTAAAGTTACAATCATAATAAGTTACAGTTAAGTTACAGTTGTATTAAAGTTACAGTCATAATAAGTTACAGTCATAGTAAGTTACAGTCGTATTAAAGTTACAATCATAATAAGTTACAGTTAAGTTACAGTTGTATTAAAGTTACAGTCATAATAAGTTACAGTTAAGTTACAGTTGTATTAAAGTTACAGTCATAATAAGTTACAGTCGTAATAAGTTACAGTCGTAGTAAGTTAGTCGTAACTAATTAGCACACTCCTCGTGTATTAGTACACTAATTAGTTCTTGTGCATTGACCTGATGCTTTGGGGCACCGCGGTGACCATCGTGGTCACCATGGTTACTGTACCGTGGTGACCACCCCCGCTCTCTGGAAAGAGGTCAACTCTCTTGTCAATAACACGTCCGGAGGACAAATTGAGAACAACTCTGATTTAGTTATTTATTTTTTGCACCTTGTGAGAGATTAAACTTTATTAAAATGTTCATCATGTTGCCTTTTAGAATGTTTTTGTATTTTATCAGAATACTTAAAGCAGCAGTGAGTTCACTTTATTAATAATAATAATAATAGTAATATGTGCATTTATCATATATATATATATGTATTTATCACAACTAACATCTTTATAGCACATTTTCCTCACATGGAAATAATCAGAGAGATTTTCTATCTTTTTAAGACAAAATGAATGAAGCTAAACTCAAAGAGGTGCACAGATACATATTTTGCTCAGTGACCTCCGACCTCTCATAATGATTATTACTATAATTTATAATATATATATATATTTATTATATAATCAGTCGTCTGAATGAGCAGAATATTAAAACCAGCATGAAACAGAAACGTTAGAAAAGTTTAGGACTCACCTGACGAGAAAGACGGAGCCGAGAATCACAAAAATGAAGAAAGTACCTCAGTATTTAAATATAGATATAAATATATATATATATATATATATATATATATATATATATATATATATATATATTAAATAACGTCAAAGTATCCCGAGAACTACAAAGTATTCAACCAAGTTTCTGTGTGTATTCTGAAGAGCAAAATACTGCAAATAAACACGAACGACCCGCTCAGAGAGACTCAACCGACAATCTGAGCATCAGATACTGGATGTGTGTGTGTGTGTGTGTGTGTGTGAGTGTGTATGTGTGTGTGTGTGTGTGTGAGTGTGTATGTGTGTGTGTGAGTGTGTGTGTGTGTGTGTGTGTATAATCCATACACATTTTCCTCTGGTTTCTATCGAGTGAAAGTACCTCATTAACTCCTCTAATATCCTCATGCAGTATTTATGCTACGTTATGCTTTTATGCCTTTATTTGATGAACTTAGTTATTGATTAAACTGCATCGATCAGTCAACTGATCATCGATTATTTAGATAATCAATGACTCGTTAAAATTATTTCTCATGCCGATATTATATTTTCAGCCTCTCAATTATTGAGATTTACAGTTTTTCTCCCTTTTAAATCATATTCAACTGATTATCTTTTGTGTTTTGTACCGACAAAACATTTTTAGAATTATAATATTATAATAATAGTACATTTTATAGGTACTTTACATGTTAAAACAGAAACAATAAAAGCAAAAACAATAATAAACAATATATTTATAACAATAAGAAATCACAGGTTAAATGCATAATTAAATCAATTAATAGAGAACAAATAATCAGAAGATTAATCGATAATAAAAATAATAGTTTAGTCATATTTGACAGATTAAGTGTAGCTGGAAAATAATATGTGTCTTTTTTTGTAATAATGATATTAATAATAAAAAGCAGAACAATGCTGGTGGTTAAATCCACTGCAGAGAAACAACGTATAGTAATGTATGTCAAAATTATTAGTCAAAATACAAATTTTCATTAGCAGGAAAATTGTGTATTTTGTCTCATTCATTGTTGTTTTTCTGGTCTTTTCGTGCGATTCATTGACATTAAAAATAATGCACAATAATAATACTTATTCTTAAAAGCAACAGAAATAAAAAATAAAAACACTTAAAATGAAACTCATATAGACATAAAACAAAAGTAAAATACTTTTAGTTTAGACCTTTATGCACACTTTATACTTTTAAACGGATTTATTTACCATGAGAATAATTGATTTTCACCGGACTCCTCCTTTAACTATTTTTAATATTAATATTATTAATATTGTAAATAAACGACACACAAACTAATCAAACTAATCACACACTTGAACTGCGGCCACGCGAGGCGCCACTAGAGGGCGCTGTTTGTTGTACAGTGTACAAGTACTGGTACGAATACTCAGCACAATGCACATTATAACACAGTAAAGTATATATAATTATATATAGTTATATATAACTTGGATTGCAATGCAGGAGTGATTCACAAGCATCTTTTTGCAATATAAAAACCTTTATTATGTTAATGTACTTGAATACTAATGTCACTTATTATACTTATACTAATGTTACTACTCCTGTTTACGTAAAAGAATAAATCCAAATTCTAAACATTCGTGTTGTATGTTTGCATAATTTGCTTAGAGCAGGAGATAAAATAAAGTTATCAATCTAAATAAACTACAGGTACATTTTACTGCATTACATTTATCCGACAGCTTTAGTATCATTAATAGAATATATGACAGGCTTATTAAATATTACAAAGTGTTAAACATCGTGATGAATCTTCGAGGCTCGACGATATATAATAATATTATAACAATGATTATAATTGTAACATTTTGGTCGTCGTAAAAAAGAATAATAAGTGTAAGTCGTACTTAGCTCCGCCCCTCTTGCGTTGCTTCCGGTTGCAAACGCCGTAAAAACTTTTTCACTGTAAAATTACAGTAACTTACTGTAATCGACAAGTTGGGTAACAGATCCCAGAATGCATTGCACTCACAGCGACGTACAGAGACATTGAGAAAGATTATTGATGTTGTACTTTTGTCGTAGTGTTTCTTACTTTAAGTAACGGCAGGAAACACTGAGAGTGTGTGAGACGTTTTTATTATTCAATAAACCCACGTGGACTCTTGGGCGTGTGAATAATCAGATTTGAAATTTGATACCAAATTGTTTTGTGTATTCAATCTATTTTTTTTAAATGTATTCATAGGAGTATTATTGGATATCCCTGACAGGCTCCGGCTTCCCGTCTCTCCGTCGTATCGTTTCATTTTGTTCTCGTCTTCTTTTTTTCGTTTGTATTAAATTTCCGCTTATTGAATCAAACGATCTGCAATTCAGAAAGATAACAACAACAACACGCTTTTGTTTGAAGATTCTTCTGGAGGATGACCGTGGCAATCATACACACACACACACACACACACACGCACACACGCACACACATTTTATATCTGATGTAATAACTGGAGCGAGGAGCGAGACTTCGGGGCAAAAGAAGCTGATTTTATTTGTTTTTTATACATTTTTATACACACACACTCACATACTAACACACACTCACACACACATACACACAACCACACACAATGAGATAAAAATGTATTATGATGAAAATGTGTTTCAGGATTTTAAGAATATTTTAATCGCAGCTTGACTTAAGTGATGAATAAAACATTTGTATTTAATTATATGTTCATGTTTAATAAGAATTAATTACTAATTAAATTAAAAGTAGTAATATTACAATTTATTCAAAAGCGTCTAAATGTACTTAAAGTATCACAAATATATATGTTGTTGTTTATTGTATTATTATTTACACTCATTATTAGAAAAACAAAGTACAAAGAATAAATTATTATATTGAATACATTATTTAAATTTGAATTAAATGAATATTTATTTTTCTTTTAGGTCACGTACGACTGCATTGTATTTTTATTTCATAAAAAAAATAAGAATAATTTTATTGAGTAGAAAAGCGACGCCAGAACAAGTGCAGACAAAGTAGGTGAAACACAAACAGCCCAAAGACGGCGCCTTGTGAATTAAATAATAATGAGAAAGTTTGTGTGTAAAACCACATTCTCACTTTTTAATTTGAGTTTTAATATGAAACCAGGTGTTGATGGAGATGAACCCCCCCCATGTCACTTCATCTCCTCATCACTCGTCCAGACATGAGCTGTCTACCTGCGCCAGCTGTGAGGCGCAGGTGACAAATGAGATTGAATCCCTGGTCTGGTGTTTGTTTTCTTCCTCCAGTGGATTCTAAATAACTTGGATCTGATGCGACACACAGACGGCCAGTTTGTGGAGGAACCGGGAGATGAACGGGGTTTTAGACGGAGACGTCAGCATGTTGATGTCGTCTTTTATGGAATAACGTTTAATTTGCAGCGTTACTTTCGTGCCACGTTACTTTCATGCAGCGTTACATTCGTGCGTTACATTCGTGCGTTACATTCGTGCGTTACATTCGTGCGTTACATTCGTGCGTTACATTCGTGCGTTACTTTCGTGCGTTACATTCGTGCGTTACATTCGTGCGTTACATTCGTGCGTTACATTCGTGCGGCGTTACTTTCGTGCGTTACTTTCGTGCGTTACTTTCGTGCGTTACTTTCGTGCGTTACTTTCGTGCGTTACATTTGTGCGGCGTTACTTTCGTACGTTACTTTCGTGCGTTACTTTCGTGCATTACTTTCGTGCGTTACATTCGTGCGTTACATTCGTGCGTTACTTTCGTGCGTTACTTTCGTGCGGCGTTACTTTCGTGCGGCGTTACTTTCGTGCGTTACTTTCGTGCGTTACATTTGTGCGTTACATTCGTGCGTTACATTCGTGCGTTACATTCGTGCGTTACATTCGTGCGTTACATTCGTGCGTTACATTCGTGCGTTACATTCGTGCGTTACATTCGTGCGTTACATTCGTGCGTTACATTCGTGCGTTACATTCGTGCGTTACATTCGTGCGTTACATTCGTGCGGCGTTACTTTCGTGCGTTACTTTCGTGCGGCGTTACTTTCGTGCGGCGTTACTTTCGTGCGGCGTTACTTTCGTGCGGCGTTACTTTCGTGCGTTACTTTCGTGCGGCGTTACTTTCGTGCGGCGTTACTTTCGTGCGGCGTTACTTTCGTGCGTTACTTTCGTGCGTTACTTTCGTGCGTTACTTTCGTGCGGCGTTACTTTCGTGCGGCGTTACTTTCGTGCGTTACTTTCGTGCGGCGTTACTTTCGTGCGGCGTTACTTTCGTGCGGCGTTACTTTCGTGCGGCGTTACTTTCGTGCGTTACTTTCGTGCGTTACTTTCGTGCGTTACATTCGTGCGTTACATTCGTGCGTTACATTCGTGCGGCGTTACTTTCGTGCAGCGTTACTTTCGTGCGGCGTTACTTTCGTGCGGCGTTACTTTCGTGCGCCGTTACTTTCGTGCGTTACTTTCGTGCGTTACTTTCGTGCGTTACATTCGTGCGTTACATTCGTGCGTTACATTCGTGCGTTACATTCGTGCGGCGTTACTTTCGTGCGGCGTTACTTTCGTGCGGCGTTACTTTCGTGCGGCGTTACTTTCGTGCGGCGTTACTTTCGTGCGTTACTTTCGTGCGTTACATTCGTGCGTTACATTCGTGCGTTACATTCGTGCGTTACATTCGTGCGTTACATTCGTGCGTTACTTTCGTGCGGCGTTACTTTCGTGCGGCGTTACTTTCGTGCGTTACTTTCGTGCCACGTTACTACATTACTTTCGCGTGGGTTACTTTCGTGCAGCGTTACTTTCGTGCCGCGTTACTTTCGTGCCGCGTTACTTTCGTGCCGCGTTACTTTCGTGCCACGTTACTTTTGCCTGGGTTACTTTCATACCACGTTACTTTCGTGTGGGTTACTGTCGAGTGGGTTACTGTCGTGCAGCCTTACGTTTGTGCCACATTACTTTCGTGTGCGTTACTGTCTTGTGTTACTTTCATTTTATTGGCTTACAACAACATTACAGTGTGTCATAAACCATCTATATATTATTCACACACTGGTACCTGTTGTGGACATTAAACTTCATCACATTACATAAGCCAATATCATCAGAGTGACTCGGAGCTAATCCCGCAGAGTCCTGATAAATTATTTCGTATTTCAGAGTGATTTCCAATAACTGATATCAGCCAGAGAAGAGCAGGACGAATCATTGTGTGTGTAAATTGGGAAGTGGTGAGTGAGAGAGTGTGTGTGTGTGTGTGTGTGTGTGTGTGTGTGTGTGTGTGTGTGTGTGTGAGAGTGAGTGAGGGGGGGTTAATAGTGTGTGGTGGGTTAAACAGCCTGAATAACGTCAATGACATGCGCGCTGCGTCGTGTTTTTTTTTTTTTGGGTGCGTTTTGGAGCGCGCGGCTTCACGGTGCGTAAAAACGTCTCCACCACAAAATGTGGGACTTGCGCTTTTAATTTAAATTCCTTCTTCATGTTCACTGCTGCTTCTCCCCCTTAGACAGGAATCCATTCCAGTAACGGGACTCTGCTCTATTTTTAACCCCCCACACAGAGAGAGCCGATGTCCAGAAAGATGGACCCTCTCTTCAACGCCACCGACGAGCTCTGCGCCACGAACGGGACCAACGCGTCCGTGAACTGCACCGACGGCTTCAACCAGTTCGTGCAGCCGGTGTGGCAGATCACGCTCTGGGCGGTCGCGTACTGCAGCATCGTGGCGGTGTCTGTGGTCGGGAACGTGGTGGTCATCTGGATCATTCTGGCGCACAAACGCATGAGGACCGTCACCAACTACTTTCTGGTGAGGAGTCAATGTTTTGGTTTGATAATGCAACTTTTTAACGGTTTTTTGGGATGAATGTTTTTTTGTGTTTTTAATTTCTTGTGCCCACTAAAATGGATTTTATATTTGATGAAAGCAAATTTAGTGCAACGAAGATGCTGCTGGAGCACAAACAGGTGCATCGTGAACCCAGAGGACAAACTGCATCTCTCTTTAATTAAATACGTTTTCTAAACCAAATAGATGATTCTGACTAACTGACACACATCTGGGCTGATTAAGTGAATTAAAAACACAAAATAATGGTCAGAAAGTGACATGATGCATCAAATGACTAAAAATACCAATAAGTGAATGTCTTATTTTCCTTATTTCAACATATTAAACACGTTTGATGATTATGTTCACGATTAATCATTTAGTTTATAAAATAGTGACAAATATCTCAAATCCAAATGTCCTGCAGCTTAAAAAGACCTCGTATAGAAGTCCCAAAATCCAACATTTATTTTGATTTGTCACATAAGACAAAGAAGGAGATTTATTAAAACACATGACTTCTTTGCAATCCTTTTTATTTATATATATATATATATATCAGAGATATCAGAGGGTGACCATCTGTTTAGTATTGATCTCCTGCAGCCTGTCAGCAGGTAGGTGTGAGCCACAGCTCTTCCTCCAGCAGCCAATCAGATCATTAGTTTGTGTTTTTGTGATTAGGGAAACTGCAGGTTTTTGAAAAAACAACATTGAATTCAGTTACTTCGACAACAAAAATGTCTTTTAATCTAACAAGAAGTCAATATGTCTTCTCTCGGCGCTTCACGCGCCTCCGAGCTGGTACTGTTGTGGCGGAGGAAGGAGCTGCAGGAGGCCGGTCGATCGATTCCCGTGGAGGTTCATCGAGCTCTGTCACACCTGCAGCGATCACGTCTCCTCGAGCAGCTCGGCGCCTCTTAACGGACCGCGTTGATCATTCGCTTCATTTTTTGCGCCGGTTTTGCATTAATTCAATTAATTAAATCACGAGGAATTGTTTTTATATCCTGCTGATCTGTGCTCAAGACGTCAGAAGGCCTCCTTAGCAACGGGCTCACGTACAAACAAACAGCCATTACCCAGAATGCCACAGCTCCACATGAGCAGAGGGTGAAGTCTGATGTCGAGCTGGAACAACAACAATCACCTGGAACTCGGCTTGTTTCTCAGAAATGGCCACAAAGAAACTTTAAATGACAAAAAAGAGACACACAACAACTACAAAATACACACAAAACAACCACAAAGAAACACAAAACAACTACAAAGAGACACAAAACAACTACACGAAGAGACACAAAACAACTACACGAAGAGACACAAAACAACTACAAAGAGACACAAAACAACTAGAAAGACACATGAAACACAAAACAATTACAAAGAGACACAAAATGTCCACAAAGAGACCAAAAACAACTACAAAGAGACACAATACAACTACAAAGAGACACAAAACAACCACAAAGAGACAAAAAACAACTACAAAGAAACACAAAACAACCACAAAGAGACAAAAAACAACTACAAAGAAACACAAAACAACTACAAAGAGACACTAAACAACTACGATGAGACCACAATGACCCAAAAGAGACACAAAACAACCACAAAGAAACACAAAACAACTACAAAGAGACACTAAACAACCACAAAGAGACACAAAACAACTACAAAGAAACACAAAACAACCACAAAGAGACAAAAAACAACTACAGAGAAATACAAAACGATCACAAAGATCTATCCCACCTACATAATGTATGTTTTACGAAATAAGGTCCGGGACTCAAAAGTCTGCTGTCAATCAGCAGACCTTTGAGTCCACAAAGAGACAAAGTCCCGGACTGGTTTTCCTTTAAACTTTTGTACTTTGGCCGGTCTGGAGCAGGTGTGAGATGGTCTGAAGGTCTACCTGGTGAACCTGCAGAAAACATGGTCTGGGTTACATGTGGTCCATTAAACGACCGACTGGTCTTCAATATGAAAGAAAAATAGTTATCGTAACCCTTTTTGAGAGAAGAAGAAACATCATGCATCCAGTTTCTCTTCCTGCAGACAATGTAAGGGGCAGTTTTGTGCCCTGGGTCATGACTGACAGCCGTCGAGCCGTCCTGTTTGTAGGTTTTGATACGAGCGACTCTTCCCTCGCTCCCCTGCAGGTGAACCTGGCCGTCGCCGAGGCCGCCATGTCGGCCTTCAACACGGTGATCAACTTCACCTACGCCGTTCACAACGAGTGGTACTTCGGTTTGGTGTACTGCCGCTTCCACAACTTCTTCCCCATCGCAGCCATATTCGCCAGCATTTACTCCATGACGGCCATCGCTCTGGACAGGTGTGTGTGTGTGTGTGTGTGTAATAGAGGAAACATTTAACATGTAGGCTTTTTTTCATTGTTCTTGGAGAGTGGAAATAAAACGGTCTGCAGACACGCTAGTAGCTCCGAGAGTATTTTAGCATGTTAGCTAACGTTCTGCAGGTGTTTGGACTCTTCCGTCTCGTTGTTTGTGTGAAAATGAGTAGAAAGCCAACGGGGTAACGGAAGATGTGCCCACGTTAGATACATGGCGATCATCCACCCGCTGCAGCAGAGGCTGACCTCCACGGAGACCCGCGTGGTGGTCTTGGTGGTCTGGACGCTGGCGCTGCTGCTCGCGTTCCCTCAGTACTACTTCTCCGCCACCGCGCTGCTGCCGGGACGCACGGTCTGCTACATCGACTGGCCCGAGTACAACGCCGTGGACGCCAAGAAGATGTGAGTACCCCTGGTGGTCAGGAGAGAGAATGCAGCTTTAACACATGAAGCATAGGCTTCTATACAACCAGAGGAGTCGCCCCCTGGTGGTCAGTAGAGAGAATGCAGCTTTAACACATGAAGCATAGGCTTCTATACAACCAGAGGAGTCGCCCCCTGGTGGTCAGGAGAGACTTCTATCTTTTCATGGCAGATTATTTCCAATCTATCTCTAAATTGGTTTTGAATATTAGTTCCGATTTAAAACAGTTTGGAGCCGTTCTCAATCATGAAATGCCATCATGATTTTTTAAAATACACTTTTATATATATATATATATATATATATATATATATATAAATTATGTGGCTGCAACACCCCTTTGTGGGTAATAAAGTGTAATCTGAACAGGATATCTGCTGCAGCTGGAAGAACCAGCGCAGTAATCATTATTTCTTGCCGAGGAGGAGACGCTCCCTCATGGTGTCTGGAATGTAAACACATAGTCTGTGACACAACAACAACAACAACAACAACACACAATGATAAAAGTGCACAAAGCCACAAGCCAAATAGTGTAATAATGCGTAATAACTGCCAATCACGACACGTCATCAATATATCTTCCGCCTCTCGTCTTCCAGATACTACGTGTGTGTGACGCTGCTGATCTACTTCCTGCCCCTCGGCATCATGGGATGCGCGTACACGATCGTGGGCGTCACCCTGTGGGCGAGCGAGATCCCCGGAAACTCTTCTGATCACTACAAAGAACAGCTGATTGCCAAACGCAAGGTGATGCACACACACACACATGCGCACACACACTTACACGCACATGCACAAACACATGCACATGCACACAACCAACACACTTACACATGCACACACACTTACAAACACATGCACACACACTTACACATGCACACACCCAACACACACTTACACATGCACACACACTGACACACTTAAACATGCACGCACCCATACACACACACACACCTGCGTTCTCACGGAGCTCTTTTGACTGAACACCCTCATTTATTTTATTGTTGTTTTTTTTAATCCCCAAAACAGTGAAAAGATCATTCTGACCTGTGGGTTTTCGTGCCCCGAGCAGGTGGTGAAGATCATTCTGACCTGTGGGTTTTTGTGCCCTGAGCAGGTGGTGAAGATCATTCTGACCTGTGGGTTTTTGTGCCCTGAGCAGGTGGTGAAGATCATTCTGACCTGTGGGTTTTTGTGCCCAGAGTAGGTGGTGAAGATCATTCTGACCTGTGGGTTTTTGTGCCCTGAGCAGGTGGTGAAGATCATTCTGACCTGTGGGTTTTTGTGCCCTGAGTAGGTGGTGAAGATCATTCTGACCTGTGGGTTTTTGTGCCCTGAGCAGGTGGTGAAGATCATTCTGACCTGTGGGTTTTTGTGCCCCGCGCAGGTGGTGAAGATCATTCTGACCTGTGGGCTTTTGTGCCCCGCGCAGGTGGTGAAGATCATTCTGACCTGTGGGCTTTTGTGCCCCGAGCAGGTGGTGAAGATCATTCTGACCTGTGGGTTTTTGTGCCCCGCGCAGGTGGTGAAGATCATTCTGACCTGTGGGCTTTTGTGCCCCGAGCAGGTGGTGAAGATCATTCTGACCTGTGGGTTTTTGTGCCCCGAGCAGGTGGTGAAGATGATGATCGTGGTGGTGTGTACCTTCGCCGTGTGCTGGCTGCCCTACCACGTCTACTTCTTACTGCACCAGTTCTTCCCCGACCTGTTCGAGCAGCGCTACATGCAGCAGGTGTACCTGGCCGTCATGTGGCTCGCCATGAGCTCCACCATGTACAACCCCATCATCTACTACTGCCTCAACAGCAGGTAACGGCTCCCGTGGTTTAATCGGGTCAAGGGACTCGCTGTGCGTCCCTCCGCCGGCTCGTGGGGGTTTTGGGTAATCTGTGTTTAATCCTCCAGGTTCAGAGCCGGCTTCCAGCAGGTGTTTTGCTGCTGGGCTCCAGCCGGGGCCAAGGAGCAGCTGGAGCTCAAGTCCCCACGCTACCTGCAGACACAGGTGAGTGGGAGAAGCTACGGTACTGGTTAAGGTACTCTCCAGTAGAGGCCAGTCCACCGTGGACTAGACCCAGATCAGGCTTCACCGCTCTGGAGGGAGGAGGAGAGCTCAGCTCCCGGGAACAGCAGCTCCTCCTCCTCATCATCCTCTCTGGGAGTCGACACCACGCTGCTGGAGACCCAGGAGACCCCCGCTGGAGGGGGCACGGGAGAACCAGAACCAGGGGCAGACTTTCAGACCCTGCTGCAGTAAATTTAGGTTTTCTAAAGGGACGCCAGAACCAACACTACCACTTTAGTCCACAGGGGGCACCAGAACCAGCACTATCACTTTAGTCCACAGAGGGCACCAGAACCAGCACTATCACTTTAGTCCAAAGGGGGCGCCAGAACCAACACTACCACTTTAGTCCACAGGGGGCACCAGAACCAGCACTATCACTTTAGTCCACAGAGGGCACCAGAACCAGCACTATCACTTTAGTCCAAAGGGGGCACCAGAACCAGCACTATCACTTTAGTCCAAAGGGGGCGCCAGAACCAACACTACCACTTTAGTCCACAGGGGGCGCCAGAACCAACACTACCACTTTAGTCCACAGGGGGCGCCAGAACCAACACTACCACTTTAGTCCACAGGGGGCACCAGAACCAACACTACCACTTTAGTCCACAGGGGGGCACCAGAACCAGCACTACCACTTTAGTCCACAGGGGGCGCTAGAACCAACACTACCACTTTAGTCCACTGGGGGCACCAGAACCAGCACTACCACTTTAGTCCACAGGGGGCACCAGAACCAGCACTTCTACTTTACATGACCGGTCCTTGTCGTGACTCTTCCAATGCCTAAATATTCCCTAACTCGTGTCTTGCAGGTCAGCATCTACAGAGCCAGTCGGATGGAGACCGTTGTCTCCGTCGCCGTCCACCCGGCAGCGGCGGAGCAATAGAGGGCGGCGCTGCAGCGTGGCGTCGACTCCCAGTAGAGCAAACACCTCGGCAAGTTGTCGTAGTTGAGAAGCTTTTAAAGTTACGTACACCGTAACTAGAGCGTCACATGGCTGCTCAACATCTGAAGAATCACCCTCACATTAAGGCTCATATATGTATATATATTTATGTATGTGTATATATATATATATATATATATATATATATGTGTGTGTATATATATACTTATAAACTACCATTTAAATAACAGTTCCGAGAACCAGAGGTCAATATTTTCTTCAACCTTCTTCACCTTCCTTTCCTTCTTCTTCTCTTCTCTCTTCTCTTTCATCTTCTTCACCTCTTCTACTTCTTCTCCTCCTTCATTTCAACCCCTCGGATGTATCTGGTGACCCTCTCCGTCCTCCTCTCCTGAACTCCTCCGGTTGAATCGGTAGAACGCCGCCGGCTAACGTGCGTGCCGCTGCGACACTGGACCCCCGGCATTCTCGGGCTGGTTTTGGAAAAGCGTGGTCCTGTGTGTGTGTGATTGTGATTGTGTGTGTGTGTGTGTGTGTGTGTGTGTGTGTCTTGCACCTGTTGGCCAGGATTAGCCCGTTGTTTAGACAATGCGGTTTGGTCCGCCGCCGCCAAAAATAGCCGACTGCACATACTTGTCGACAGGCGTCGTGCGAAGGAACAAAAGGGATCGGCAAACACCCGCGAGGAGCGCCGCCCGTCGTTATCGGGGTGAACCGACCCTTTAACGGGGTCTTTTAAAGGGGTACCGTTGGTGGTTTTCCACCCAGACTCTTTATTTTATCCTGTTTTTGTTTCTTAAGAAGCTAATTGGTCCTGTTTTGAAGGAGAGAGCTGCAATGTTCAACTCCTCACCGTCATTTACGTCCAATAGAAGTGCTCATTGTTGCCGCTAACGGGCTCAGATCGTGTCTGACGACATGATGGAAAGACACCTAAAGAGAAATCTGAGAGAAATCTCTCGCTCAATGAGAAGTCTCGTTCTGGGAAGTCTCGTTCTGAGAAGTCTCGTTCTGGGAAGTCTCGTTCTGATAAGTCTTGTTCTGGGAAGTCTCGTTCTGGGAAGTCTCGTTCTGAGAAGTCTCGTTCCTAAACATTGAGTTTTATACACAGTGTCTAAAATCCTCTTAAATATTCAGCCATATTCTGACATTGAAAACAAGTCCCATGACGCCAACAGAGAGGCGAAGAAAGAACTCCTCTCCTTCATTTACGTCCAATAGAAGTGCTTCTCAGAACGAGACTTCTCCTTTCAAGCGAGACACTTAATTACAATTGGATCGGTTCTGAAGAGAAAGGTTTTTTTATTTCTCTGTCGGGTTCGTTCCTTATTGTCGTCTCATAACCACAACAAACGAGCACTTTGAGTGGACGTAAATGGACGTTTAGCGGCGGCCCTCTGCAGCCTTCTCCTTCAATACTGACGGTTTAAAACACTGTTGTCTCCATTAGTCACAAAAACATGAGAAAACAGGTTTAAATATACCAACTTTTCCTTTTAATATCGTGTTTGAGAACCACTGATAGCAATGAAATACTTAATTATTATTATTATAAGTTTCTGTGTCGTTATGACTCTTTATTCAGTGAGCGTGACTTTACTGTACATTAGAACATTTAACCTTTTAACTGAACATGAAGGTCAAGAACAGAAAACTCAATAAACAGAAAACAAACACATTAATTTAACAAAATGTAAGCGAACAAATTCTGTGATTTTCAACCTCATTATTCAGACTTCTCGTTTATTTGAT
>NC_046977.1:2962878-2995378 GCF_009769545.1 Cyclopterus lumpus | reverse complement strand
ATATGAGGCCTGTAATATGAGGCGTGTGCCATGCGGCATGCAATATGAGGCCTGTAATATGAGGCGTGTGCCATGCGACCTGCAATATGAGGCCTGCGATATGAGGCCTGCATTATGAGGCCTGCATTATGAGGCGTGTGCCATGCGGCCTGCGATATGAGGCGTGTGCCATGCGGCCTGCGATATGAGGCCTGTAATATGAGGCGTGTGCCATGCGGCATGCGATATGAGGCCTGTAATATGAGGCGTGTGCCATGCGACCTGCAATATGAGGCCTGCGATATGAGGCCTGCATTATGAGGCCTGCATTATGAGGCGTGTGCCATGCGGCCTGCGATATGAGGCCTGTAATATGAGGCGTGTGCCATGCGGCATGCGATATGAGGCCTGTAATATGAGGCGTGTGCCATGCGGCATGCGATATGAGGCCTGTAATATGAGGCGTGTGCCATGCGACCTGCAATATGAGGCCTGCGATATGAGGCCTGCATTATGAGGCGTGTGCCATGCGGCCTGCGATATGAGGCCTGTAATATGAGGCGTGTGCCATGCGGCATGCGATATGAGGCCTGTAATATGAGGCGTGTGCCATGCGGCATGCGATATGAGGCCTGTAATATGAGGCGTGTGCCATGCGACCTGCAATATGAGGCCTGCGATATGAGGCCTGCATTATGAGGCCTGCATTATGAGGCGTGTGCCATGCGGCCTGCGATATGAGGCCTGTAATATGAGGCGTGTGCCATGCGGCCTGCGATATGAGGCCTGTAATATGAGGCGTGTGCCATGCGGCATGCGATATGAGGCCTGTAATATGAGGCGTGTGCCATGCGACCTGCAATATGAGGCCTGCGATATGAGGCCTGCATTATGAGGCCTGCATTATGAGGCGTGTGCCATGCGGCCTGCGATATGAGGCCTGTAATATGAGGCGTGTGCCATGCGGCATGCGATATGAGGCCTGTAATATGAGGCGTGTGCCATGCGGCATGCGATATGAGGCCTGTAATATGAGGCGTGTGCCATGCGACCTGCAATATGAGGCCTGCGATATGAGGCCTGCATTATGAGGCGTGTGCCATGCGGCCTGCGATATGAGGCCTGTAATATGAGGCGTGTGCCATGCGGCATGCGATATGAGGCCTGTAATATGAGGCGTGTGCCATGCGGCATGCGATATGAGGCCTGTAATATGAGGCGTGTGCCATGCGACCTGCAATATGAGGCCTGCGATATGAGGCCTGCATTATGAGGCCTGCATTATGAGGCCTGCATTATGAGGCCTGCATTATGAGGCCTGCATTATGAGGCCTGCGATATGAGGCGTGTGCCATGCGGCCTGCGATATGAGGCCTGTAATATGAGGCATGTGCCATGCGGCATGCGATATGAGGCCTGCAATATGAGGCGTGTGCCATGCGGCCTGCAATATGAGGCCTGCGATATGAGGCCTGCATTATGAGGCCTGCGATATGAGGCGTGTGCCATGCGGCCTGCGATATGAGGCCTGCATTATGAGGCGTGTGCCATGCGGCCTGCGATATGAGGCCTGCGTTATGAGGCCTGCGTTATGAGGCGTGTGCCATGCGGCCTGCGATATGAGGCCTGCGTTATGAGGCCTGCGATATGAGGCGTGTGCCATGCGGCCTGCGGCCATGCAGTTATTACCCCACGGCTTTACCTTCACTCGGTGATGCACCAGGGCGGCGATCAGGATGATGACCACGCCGAGGACGATGAAGCCGTACTGCATGTACTCCATCACGGCCGGCAGCACCACCAGGTTGGTGTAGAAGGTGGAGAGGATCGGCCCGTCGATGTAGCCGCTCTGCGGGAGGCGGAGAGGAAACATCGAGAGACTGAACTTAGACGCTCAACCTTTAGACCTTTAGTGCTTTTTATACATCATACAGAACAGGTTTTATTTTAACATTACCAGGTGAGAACAACATTAAAACGTATTTAAATATATTGCAATATATACATTTACTACTTTACTTTAAGATTTAGAATTATTTTCCAGCTGCAGCAGCAATGCTTACTCATTAATAAAAAGATTAATATATATATATATATATATATATATATATATATATATATCCTATTTAATATATAGAATACATAATATTCTGACATTGTATATTTTGACACTAATATGTAAAATGTAACAAAGTATTTCAATATCAAATATAAGTAAAAAATAAATGAATTTATTTATAGTAAACATAAAAAGATGTAAATATCTAATTAATTAATAATAAATTATCTTTATTTAAAGATATGTAAAAATACATTTTATTCAACATAGTTTCAGATCACGATCCTCTTTTTTTCCGCTCTTTGCCATTTCTATAATATAATAAAACAATGTTTTAAAACTACGGAGGAATAGTTCAAAGCGAGCGTGAGAACTTCCTCCTGAGAGAGAATCTCTCTCCTAATCTTTCATTCAGTCACATTTCAATAACAACTTACTTCCTCAAACCAGATCATCGGCATCACCACCTCAGAAATCTTTCCAGTTTCCCTACGAGCACATAAAAAAAAACATGAATTAAAAACCTCCGAGGTCAGGCGGCGATGTAAAGCAGGAAGTAACCTCCATCGTAGTGATGGACGAATGGACGCCAACACAATGCAGGACAAAAGGTGTGACGGCGTGGCGGTGCTCGTGGGGGGTGGGGGTGGTGGGGGGGGGGGGCTTCCTTACGTAATGGCCGACACTCTCTTCATGTAGAGGTTGAGCTGCAGGCGGATGGACACGTTCAGCGGGACGCCGGTGAGCTGCAACGACACACAGGTTCAAGTCAACGTTCCAATGTCCCCGAAACCCCGACAACAAACGGAGGAAATCCTCCCGTGCGATCGATCCCGCGGGGGCAATATATCGTCTTCTTCAATACGATTTTTAATATCAAACGCGTACGTCTGGCACACGAGAGACGCGACATTAAAAGGACGACGCCGTCGCACTCTTTTGTCTTTTTACCGCTCCACACAAATCTGGAAATATCGCGACAAGAAAGAAACGTCTCCAGGTTTTCATTAATAAATGTGTATGAATGAGTCTCTGGATGCTGTGTGAACAAACCCCTCTGCAGAAAGCTTCATAATATATAGTTTTATTAATAAATGTGTATAAATAAGGCTCTGAATGCTGTGTGAACTAACCCCTCTGCAGAATGCTTCAGAATATATAGTTTTATTAATAAATGTAGTATAAATGACTTCATAATATATAGTTTTATTAATAAATGTGTATAAATGAGTCTCTGAACATTTCAGACGAACCGTTCGATGCACTTTGAACTCACCGGCTGGAACGGCGTCTCGATAATGAAATAAATCCATTTAATAAATTAAATGCCAGCTCAGTCTCAAACTGGGGTTAAAATATTATAACTGAAACAAGCGTGAACTGCTTAAACCTACAGGAAATTAAAACGTCCTGCAGGCCCGGAAACAGATTTCTACAGTAAAAAAGAGAAATACCGAAGCTTCTCCATAATAATAATAATAATAATAATGACAGTGATAATAAGCTGTCGCATAACTAGTGCATTGTAGTAAAACCCAATGAAAGTTTTGACCTGGTGTAACCCCAGAAAGGCTTCAGAGGCGACTTCCTCCTCGTCCGACAACACGCCGCACAGATCTTTGATTTTATATCAGGAAGAAGCAGAAGTCTCTTTTTCTCAACACGTCAACATCTGGCTTTCACAAACAACTCGGCTCAGATCACCGGAGACGGAAACGAGGGAAGAAATGAGACGCTGGAGGGCGAGGAGTGACAGTTCCACTGTTGATAACTAAAAGCAACTCCTCTGGTTGTATAGAAGTCTATGCTTCATGTGTTGAAGCTGCATTCTCTCTCCTGACCACCAGAGGGCGACTCCTCTGGTTGTATAGAAGTCTATGCTTCATGTGTTAAAGCTGCATTCTCTCTCCTCACCACCAGGGGCGACTCCTCTGGTTGTATAGAAGTCTATGCTTCATGTGTTAAAGCTGCATTCTCTCTCCTCACCACCAGGGGCGACTCCTCTGGTTGTATAGAAGTCTATGCTTCATGTGTTAAAGCTGCATTCTCTCTCCTCACCACCAGGGGCGACTCCTCTGGTTGTATAGAAGTCTATGCTTCATGTGTTAAAGCTGCATTCTCTCTCCTCACCACCAGGGGGCAACTCCTCTGGTTGTATAGAAGTCTATGCTTCATGTGTTAAAGCTGCATTCTCTCTCCTCACCACCAGGGGCGACTCCTCTGGTTGTATAGAAGTATATGCTTCATGTGTTAAAGCTGCATTCTCTCTCCTCACCACCAGGGGCGACTCCTCTGGTTGTATAGAAGTCTATGCTTCATGTGTTAAAGCTGCATTCTCTCTCCTCACCACCAGGGGGCAACTCCTCTGGTTGTATAGAAGTCTATGCTTCATGTGTTAAAGCTGCATTCTCTCTCCTCACCACCAGGGGTGACTCCTCTGGTTGTATAGAAGTCTATGGTTCATGTGTTGAAGCTGCATTCTCTCTCCTCACCACCAGGGGGTGACTCCATGTGAACTTCTATACGGTCTGATCTACAGCGCGTTTCATTCCTGTTGACTTGAGCTAAGGTGTGTTTTTAAATCTCATGAATTCTTATTAATGATTGAGGGATTTTTTACGACGCTGATATGGATCAACGTCTCGTTATTCCTGTTCTCTTCTACTTGGAACCGTTAATAAAGAGCTTTAATCTTTTTATTGGAGCCATAGAAAGTTACACGAACGACCCTCAATTCATAAACCGCTGCAATTACGGAGAAATGGCCCAATTTCCAATTAGCTTATCGCGATGCAGGTTTGCAGCCAAGAGAGGCTCGTAAGAGTGAGTCAGGACGAGCCAGGTGTCATGGTTACGGGGATAACGATCTGATGTCATCCAGTTTATTGGGATGATTCTCAGGGACCAAAGCAAACATTAACTTCAAACCTCCTCCTCAAGGTTCACCAACGTTATCAGCAGTACCAACACCCACCAGTAGGAGGCCAAACAGTTTGGGTACAAATAATCTGCATCGAAGTGACTTTCTTTATATTCTCAATCGGAATAAATACAATATACACACATACATTCAGTGTATAGTTAAATGTACTTCATTTATATATATATATAAAATATAGATCAACATAAGTTTGGGGAGGCTGTATTGAGACTCGTTTACAGGTATTTTAAAAGCAAAACGTATAATTTAATAAAAGTAGTTTGTGACGTAGTGAAGCAGCGCGGGATCATGGGAGTTGTAGTCGTTTCTGGGAGTTCCTTCACTTTTAAGTAAAAACAGCTTCAGTAAAAAAAAAATCTGCGTTTTCTCCGATAGCCGAGCTAATGCTAACGATAGCTTACGGCTCGTTTCTCTCACAACTTCCGGGATGTTTTCACAGAGATTTCACCAAATTATTATTATTTAATTTTTTTCTATGGTAAAAACAAAGAATAGAGCAGTTTAAAGCTCCGATGAGTTAAAAACCACCAACATCTTATTAGAAATGTGGCTTAAAACTGGTTTGCCACCGACAGACGACCACTTTTATATATAAAGTACATAACTAAATATATTAAAAAGGTTTTGGACACACAGAAATCAGACGCCACCCTGCAGAGCTAAAAGATAACACACAGATTGCATAAATCGGTCCACCTGAGGACAACCTTGTCACCTGAAGCCTCTTTGAACCGCGTGTTCAGGTCATGTGATCGTTAAGTCTGAAGTTACATCACTCGAGAAGTGGAAACGTTTTGGAAATGCAGTTTCACAACAGATCAGACACAAAAGGTTGATGTATTTTAAACGAGAGAGCGATTAAATATTTTTAAATATTTAAAGTTGAAAGGGAACGAATTATGAAAAACATGAGAGTTGGACTTTTGGACTTAACAGAAGTTCTTAATTTTATAGACCGAGAGGACCCGCGTGTGTGTGTGTGTGTGTGTGTGTGTGTGTGTGTGTGTGTGTGTGTGTGTGTGTGTGTGTGTGTGTGCACTCACTGGATGGATGTCTATGAAGAGGCCGTGCTCGTCCTCTGTGGGTTTCAGGCCGTGCACGAAGTCCAGCAGCACCGGGTCGGCGTTGAAGAAGTGAGGATGAGAGATGAAGACCGGAGAGTCTGCGGAGCGGAGCGGAGACGACATTCAGCCGGACTCAGGTTCTGTCACGTTCTAGTGAACGTTCTAGGGGGGCGTTTACTTCCTGCTCCTCTCTGGAACCAGAACCTCCGGGACCGGAAGTAGAGAACTAGAACGCGTCTTTAGAAACGACTGAATCCACAGATCCAACATTTGAACAAATGTTACCACATTTTAAAATAAAATATTTCTTTAAATTATTCAAGTTGAGTCAAAGTTTCTCTGATTTGTTGTCACGTGACTGTCGGTCTCAGGTGAGTCAACAATGACGTCATGTGGCTCAGAATTTAATGTTTTTAACACAATCTGATTAATATAATAATAATAATAATCCATTTAATTTATATAGTGCTTTTCAAGATACTCAAAGACACTTTACAGTATACACCGTAGACACAGCTACGGGGAGCAATGCAGGGTTAAGTGTCTTGCTCAAGGACACATCGACTAGGGCGGGGATTGAACTGCCAACCTCTTGATTGAAAGACGGGCATGCTAACCACTGACCCATAGTCGCCCCACAAATTAAAGTTAACGGTTTTATTTCAGGAGAGATTTTCTTTTTAAAACGAGACGTGAAGAATAAAATATCCAAAAAGCTTTGTTTGTGTTGCTTTCTTACCCCCCTCCCCCTCCAAACACACACGTTGCGTTCAAGGACCATCAGAAAAAAGGTCAACACTCGCGTGACTCACTGTGCCTGCAGCTGCTGACGTTCAGCAGCCCCGACTGCCTGCAGGGGCAGAAGCCCTCGTTGGGGGCGTAATCCGACCCGTTGGCGAACATGGTCTTGGGAGCCACGTACCGGTACAGAGGGATCCCCTCCATCACCCCGTCTCGCTGGTAGACCAGCTCCAGGGACCTGAAACGACGCCAGGGAGTCTGAGTCTGCAGGAGGAGGAAGAGGAGGAGGAGGAGGAGCAGGAGGTTTACCTGCAGGCGTCCGGGCTGTAGAAAGGCAACGTGCTCTCTCTGCTCATGAAGGGGGGCCACATCTGGCCGGCGGTGCCGTTGATCATGTTGCACTGGGGGGAGTTCCAGTTGCTCAGCTGCAACAGAGACGACAGTGAAGTCAAGACACCGCGAACGCGGCGCCGCGCCCGTCGCCACGGTAACCTGCAGGGGGGCGGAGCGTCACCTTCGTCAGGCCGTTCCACGAGTCCACCATGTGCACCTTCCGGATGTCGTCCTGCCCGGTGTGGATGGTGAAGAGGCCGGTGTTGGAGTTGTTGAACTAAAATCAGTATTAATCAAACAATAAATCAGAGAAAAGACTGAACATTGTGGAATAAGCTAATATATCATTAAAGTTGATTTATTGCAACAACAAAAAAACATTAATCAATTGTTATTAATATTTTTAAGACAATAAAAACCCATCTTTTCTATTTGAGTTTTGTACTTGTACAGTATCGTATGTGTTTTTAGGATGTTGTTTTAGTATTTATTACTCTTTTCTGTTGCGATCAATCAATTAAGTTGCATGTATTTATTTATTAACTTTATTTAATCTCGTCATCTTCTCCCCATTTTCATTCCTTCAATAACTCGTAAAGCATTTCATTTGTTTGAAAGGTGCCACATTAATTAAACTGGATTGCTTTATTGATTCATAATCTTTTTAATAACGTCGGTACAACCAATCGGATGCATGCAAGCGCAACGTTGCTGCAGAACGCGTCGCGATAAAAGCAAGAATATTATTTCAATATTAAGCGCTCACGTCAGCAAAGAGGCCGAACTTCCCCGTGGAGGGCAGCATGCCGGGCAGGTACTTGTTGAGGAAGTCCACCAGCCCGCTGTCGTAGCCCCACATCAGCTCCCCGACCGTCTTGGTGAGGAACGGACCCTCCTTGAAGGTCTTGAAGGTGGCGCTGATCATCAGCCGCACCGCGAAGGGCAGGTTCTCCATCATGATCGCTGCGCCCTGAGAGACGGGAACAAAAGGATGTGTTACGAGTTATATTTAAAATATACGGAAACAAAAAAACGCAAATTACTACATCAATTGAGCTGCAAGAAAAAATTAACAAAATATCAATCCGGAGAAAAGGGATTTTAAAAAAAAGTTATTTTTATATAATAAATGATTTGATAGATGAGAGAGAATGTGATTGATCAGCTATTTTAGGTTAAAAAAAATTATATTGTAATTTACTGAAATCTAAGATTCCTTTTGTAAAAAAAAATATATATATATATTATTAATTGGAAAATTACCATTTTGATTAATTAATTAAAAATAATGTTCATGTAACATGGATGACAGAGGACCTTTGTTAAAAAAAAAAGAAAAAAAAAAAAAAAAAAAAGTAATTATCTATAAAACTTTTACAAAATAAATAGAGGAAAGAAATTGTACCACGATAACTTAAACTAATGAATCTCAAAGCTTTTCCCGGACCTCACTCTGAGAACCGCTAGAGAACGTGTGATGATGATGATGATGATGATGATGATGACGATGATGATGAAGCATAGATAAAGTCTTACCAGCACCAACATGTTGGGAATGGTGACGACTTCGGACTCGTTCCCTGAAGACATGTCCGGCTCAAAGAAGAACCGTCTGAATTCGAGGTAGGAAACCGTCCCGTTGGAGTGAAATGTGATGTTTTCCTTCTGGATTTGTTTTCTGAAAAAGAACAACAACAACATTTTGAAATTAAGACAAACTTTTTTTTTTTTTTTTTAAACAATCAAAAGATGTATAAAGATTTATGAATTTCAAAAAAGTGTTGCTCATATTAAAAAAAGGGCTCCAAGTGATCCATGTGTTTAACAACCTCTACTGTGTTCTGTACAGTTCCTAGCTCACTGAGTTCCTAGTTCCTAGTTCCTAGTTCACTGAGTTCCTAGTTACATCACTCTACGACCGGCAACCCACCCCCACTCCAACACCTCACCCCCCAGCGTGTCCCGTCACCAGGTGAGGAAGGAACTGCGGAGGATCAAGGTGAGGAAGGCCACGGGTCCAGATGGCATCAGCTCAAGGCTCCTCAAATCCTGCGCAGACCAACCGTGCGGGATAGCGGAGCACATCTTCAACTTGAGCTTGAGGCTGGGGAAAGTACCACAGCTATGGAAGACATCCTGCGTGGTACCGGTACCAAAGACCCCGCGGCCCAAGGACCTCAACAGCTATACGCCGGTGGCGTTGACATCCCACCTGATGAAGACCCTGGAGAGGCTGGTCCTTGTCCATCTCCGCCCCCTGGTGAGCTCATCCCTGGACCCACTTCAGTTCGCCTACCAATCTGGCATCGGGGTGGATGACGCCGTCATCTTCCTGCTGCAGAGATGCCTCTCTCACCTGGAAAAGGCTGGAAGCACTGTGAGAGTCATGTTCTACGACTTCTCCAGTGCCTTCAACACCATTCAGCCTTTGCTCCTGAGGGACAAGCTGAAGCAGACCGGGGTGGAACACCACCTCACTGCATGGATCCTGGACTACCTCACCAACCGTCCACAGTATGTGCGGATACGGGAGTGTGAGTCGGATCGGGTGTACTGCAGCACAGGGGCTCCACAGGGAACCGTTCTGGCTCCATTCCTCTTCTCCATCTACACATCGGACTTCAAACACAACTCTGCCAACTGCCACCTGCAAAAGTTCTCTGACGACTCTGCGATCGTCGGCCTCATCTCGGCCGATGATGACAGGGAGTACGGGGAACTGAACCAGGACTTCTTAGGATGGTGCCAGCGGAACCGCCTCCAGATCAACTCCAGCAAGACCAAGGAGCTGGTGGTGGACTTCCGACGGGGTAAACGCTCTCCTCCAACACCAGTGAGCATCCAGGGACTGGACATTGAGATTGTGAAGTCTTATAAGTACCTGGGTGTTCACTTGAACAATAAACTGGACTGGTCTGACCACGCTCATGCACTCTACAAGAAGGGACAGAGCAGACTCTTTCTGCTGAGGAGACTGAGGTCCTTTGGGGTGCAGGGAGCACTCCTGAAGACCTTCTTCGACTCGGTGGTGGCATCAGCCATCTTTTATGGAGTGGTCTTCTGGTGCATCACAGCAGCTGACAGGAGGAGACTGGACAAACTGGTGGGGAAGGCCAGCAGCGTGCTGGGGTGTCCTCTGGATACTGTGGAGGTGGTGGGAGACAGGAGGATGATGGCCAAGCTATCGTCCCTGATGGACCACCCCTCCCACCCCATGCAGGGTACTCTGGCAGCGCCACCGGCTGATTCATCCCCGGTGTCTGGGGGAGAGGTCCTGGCTGCTGTCAGGCTACACAACAAGCTGAGCTCCCAGTTGGCCACAAACACTTGAACACTTTGGACTTCGCACTGAACAGCACTTTAGCCCAGTTGTGCTATACTAATACGTTTAAGTACTTTTTAATTTATTTTATACACTTTATTCTATTTCTACTCCGTCTGTATATATAATATTCTTCTTGTTTTTTACTCTTTTATCTTATTTCTGTTATTATACTACTTGTTTTACTTATTACTGTGAGCAATGCTGCTGTAATCCTGTAATTTCCCCACTGAGGGACTAATAAAGGATTATCTTATCTTATCTTATCTCATTACATGTCATTTAGCTGACGCTTTTATCCAAAGCGACTTACAATAAGTGCATTAAACCATGAGTCCAAACTCAGAACAACAAGAATCAAGCAAGTACAATTTCTTCAATAACGTCAAACAACAAAGTGCTATCGGTAAGGGACATTTAAGTGCTACTAGAGTGCTACTACGACTCTACCTTCCCTATTCAAGGTATAGTCGAAAAAGATGTGTTTTTAGTTTGCGACGGAAGGTGTAGAGACTTTCTGCTGTCCTGATGTCAATGGGGAGCTCGTTCCACCAATGAGGAGCCAGCACAGCAAACAGTCGTGATTTTGTTGAGTGTTTAGCTCGAAGTGAAGGAGCTACAAGCCGATTGGCAGAAGCTGAGCGAAGTGAACGGGCTGGGGTGTACGGTTAGACCATGTCCTGGGTGTGAGGTTAGACCATGTCCTGGATGTGAGGTTAGACCATGTCCTGGGTGTACGGTTAGACCATGTCCTGGGTGTGAGGTTAGACCATGTCCTGGGTGTGAGGTTAGACCATGTCCTGGATGTGAGGTTAGACCATGTCCTGGATGTGAGGTTAGACCATGTCCTGGGTGTGAGGTTAGACCATGTCCTGGATGTGAGGTTAGACCATGTCCTGGGTGTGAGGTTAGACCATGTCCTGGGTGTGAGGTTAGACCATGTCCTGGGTGTGAGGTTAGACCATGTCCTGGGTGTGAGGTTAGACCATGTCCTGGATGTAGACCGGACCCGATCTGTTCGCAGCACGGTACAAGTACCAATGTTTTGAAGCGGATGCTGCGGCCACCGGTAACCAGTGAAGGTCGCGGAGGAGCTGAGGATTGTGGGTAAATTTCGGGAGGTTGAAGACCAGTCGAGCAGCTGCATTCTGGATGAGCTGTAGAGGTCGAATGGCATTAGCAGGTAGACCTGCCAGGAGGGAGTTGCAATAGTCTAGACGTGAGATGACCAGAGCCTGGACCAGAACCTGTGCCGCCTTCTGAGTGATAAGAGGTCGTATTCTCCTGATGTTGTACAGCTTGTACCTACAGGAGCGTGTTGTTGTGGTAATGTTGGCAGTCAGTTGACTGTCGAGCGTCACACCGACGTTCCTGGCAGTCGGAGTCGGAGCCAACACTGAGTTGTTCACTGAGTTCATAGCTCCTAGTTCACTGAGTTCCTAGTTCCTAGCTCCTAGTTCACTGAGTTCATAGCTCCTAGTTCACTGAGTTCCTAGCTCCTAGTTCACTGAGTTCATAGCTCCTAGTTCACTGAGTTCCTAACTCCTAGTTCCTAGCTCCTAGTTCACTGAGTTCCTAGCTCACTGAGTTCCTAGCTCCTAGTTCCTAGCTCCTAGTTCACTGAGTTCCTAGCTCCTAGTTCACTGAGTTCCTAGTTCCTAGCTCCTAGTTCACTGAGTTCCTAGTTCACTGAGTTCCTAGCTCCTAGTTCACTGAGTTCCTAGTTCCTAGCTCCTAGTTCACTGAGTTCCTAGCTCCTAGTTCCTAGCTCCTAGTTCCTAGCTCACTGAGTTCCTAGCTCCTAGTTCCTAACTCCTAGTTCCTAGCTCCTAGTTCACTGAGTTCCTAGCTCACTGAGTTCCTAGCTCCTAGTTCCTAGCTCCTAGTTCACTGAGTTCCTAGCTCCTAGTTCACTGAGTTCCTAGCTCCTAGTTCACTGAGTTCCTAGCTCCTAGTTCACTGAGTTCCTAGCTCCTAGTTCCTAGCTCCTAGCTCACTGAGTTCCTAGCTCCTAGTTCCTAGCTCCTAGTTCCTAGTTCCTAGCTCACTGAGTTCCTTTTAGACGCAAATGTTAAATCATATTTCGATTTTGTTGTCGATGTAAAGAAATCTGCCTTCCCTCATATCCGCCTATAAAAATAAAAAAACATTACTTTTTTAATGCATTTTCTAAATCAACTTTATTTAAATATATATATATTTATTAATCGCTTCTGAAACCAAAGCTCCGTCCTTGGGTTCAAAGTACACGTTGTACACACAGAATACTACTAACGTGATAACGTATTGGGATAAGAGGATGAATGTAGGAAAGATTAGATGAAAGGGCGAAAACTGTTTCACTAAAGGCGGTGAAAGTACAATTAACTGGAAACTTCTTTTTAGCACTCAGTAAAATGAGTCTTTAATTTAAAAGAAAATGCATCGGGCAGTTCCTTCCTAAGACAATTAGAAAAAGGTTTTAAAAAAGTACTTTTAACGGCAAATTATATCATATTTGAGCAATTATTTAAAAAGAGACTCATCATATACTATTTAATATGATAACCAGTGAATTTTGATATAGATACCCTCTGCTCATTAAAAGCTCTGAGATTTAAAAGCTCCTTGATCACGTAACCATGACTACGGCATCAGCTGACCTCGCTGGGCGGCCATGACGGCAAACTTTACGGAAAAAACAAGATTAGATAAAACGAATTTACTCGACACTAAAACGTGAGGGAACAATTAGACTTCTGAACTCTGACTTGATGATAAGATCATTCTAGATACAAAAGACAATTCGGTTCATAAAATCTTCCATATTTCAGTAGAATTTGACAATTAAAAAGTAGGAAAGGGGCGAGAGAAGAGGAGCAGAGGCCTGCAGGGCCGGAGGAGTCAAATAGGGAGCACCTGTACACGAAGGGGCCCCTCTGCTCCACCATGGGCTTCTCCCCCTTCAGGATCTCCTGCGGGTTGAGGACGTTGAAGAAGTAGACGGACATGTAGAACGGCACCGGGACGTCCTTCCACATCCTGTAGGACACCTCGTTCTTCGGGTCGATCACCGTGTTCTGGAGGGGGGTTTAATTCAGCGTGAATTTATTGTCTCAATTAAATGATTCAACGATTTGTTTTCCCTTATTAAAAACAAAGTTAATGGTTTTAATTCATTGATTTCATGTCTGATTTCATGTCTGATCCCGAGAAGTTTGTATTCATTTAATCTGGACAAAGGGGTCAAATATAAAAAGATCATGAGACTTTTTCCTTTCATCAAAAGCGTGTAAACAAAATATCAGAAACGTCTTCAGAAGTCGTTCTTTGTTTCGACTTTTACTTAGTTACTCGAGAACGAAAAGTATTTCTTATCTTAGTAAAGTATCTTTTGTGTATTTCACACACACACACACACACACACACACACACACACACACACACACTTCCAGAGTTATATGTGTATATTATGTTGTTATTACTACTTGTTATAGTACTGGATCATATCATACAAGTATATTAGATTAACTTTAAAAACACGAGTATTAAATAAAACACTTATTTATAAATGTTTTTAATGTAAAAATGGCAAGAAAATGCAGATTTCTTTAAATATAATATAAATATTCTGCTTTTTAATCTTTCTTAGAAATAATTATATTGGAGCTGAACGTTTACAAATCCCCCTGGACTTTGAGAAAGTGTCCATGACGTCAGATATTTGTCAACTTGTTGCTTTACACAACGTTCATAACGCAAACAAAAATAAAAAAAATAGGTCAACAGCCGGAAACAGACAGCTCGCCTTCAAAATAAAAGCTGTGCGTTTTGCTCCAGGATCGAAGGAGAGCTAATTTAAATAAACAAATAGACTTAAATAATTAACATAATTAACTATTTGGGGGAATGTTGTGAGTCCGACTGCAGGAACTTCATATGAAAATAAATGTGTATATTATATATTTCGTGGACTTTTTATAAATGCACCAGTCTCCTCCAGGGGTCTGTATTACAGTGCTTATTGGTATTATTATTAATAATAATAATATATAAAAACATGTTTTTAATTTGCTTTATTTTAAAGAAATTGATGTTTTCTACATGTGTTGGAGTTCAGCTCAAAACCTTAAGTGTGATCAGTCGTTGGAAAGTGGCAGAAATGTGATTTAAAAACTGACATTAAATCATCGCAGCACGAGCACATTGCAGATTATACACGCACGGACCCGTCGGGGACCCTGGGATGTGCACGTGCCACCAATTAATCGATGACGAAATATTAATAGTATTTGTGCATGGTCCTGGTTCAGGTCCCGAACCCTTCATATCCCACAGAAACCCAGACTCCGTGCATGTTCTGGCTCATTAGCTAATTTCTCTGCATGCACGCGCCTTCCTATCGGTTGTTTATCGATCATCGTTTCGCTCACGTGACCCCCCTGGAGCCACCTGGGCTCGGACCCAAGCGGACTGGCTCGTTTGTGGAGGTCTTACCTTCACCACCTGGTCGTCGATGATTATCGGTCCCACGAACGTAAGAACCGTCCCGAAGAACACCATGAGGACCCCGGACACCATGAACACCACCGCGACCGACGCTTTATTGATGGCCATGACTGGTTACGGGGTGACAGCCCGCGGGGGGGGGGTCGCTGCTTGTTTACGGCCAGAGAGACGAACAGATGGCCGGCCAGGTTGGAGCTCCGAGCGGGCAAAGACTACAACCACGTCCCGGGTGGAGCTCCGGTCTGACTGGTGTCACGGTCCCAAAGTCCAGACCGGCTTCTCGGTCTGTCTGGTCGAATCGAGACCACCTAAACCCGCCGGTTGTTGTTGCTTTATATATACCCCGTTAGACACGCCCCCTCTTCCGGCCGAGCCGAGGATTCTGGGAAATGGGGTCCCTGCTCCTTCAGCGTTTTTAACCTTTTTCACAAACTAATGTAAAAGTATCAATGCTGTAAAAATACACCTTTACAAATAACAGTCATGCATTCAAAATACTACTTAATATATATATATATATATATATATATATATATATATAATAGTGTCCACACACTGAACAATATTATATATAATATCATATATATATATATATATATATATATATATATATATATATATATATAATAGTGTCCACACACTGAACAATATTATATATATATATATAAATAAATGTTCAGAGTGTTCAGTGTGCACACTCAGCACTTTCAGTAACAAAAAGTATCTTGCGTGTTTAAAAATATAATCCAGATTAAAAATCTCCCTCGAGCATAAGAAACGTTGCCGGTTTTAGTGATGACGAACAGAATGTGTCCACGTGAACTAAAGTTACAGAGATATTTTCCCAACCCGAGGTTCGGGCCACTCCAAAGGGTCACCAGATACACCTGAGGGGTCAGGAGATGATTAACAGGAGAGAAGAAGAAATAGAAGAAGAAGAAGAAGAAGGTTGAATCTTTACAAATGTGTTGTATTTAATAATCTATAATGTAAAGTCTTCATCTGACGCGTATAAATGTAAATGTAGTACAATGTTTCCCTCAGATATATACGTAACATAAAAGGAATATACTCAAGTACAAGTTACTCCGCTGATGTATTTTTGACACATAAAAGCCGGTAAACAGCTCCAATATGAAATTATTACACTTATTGTAAATAAAGTCAAAAGTCACAGTTTCCTTATTAAGTTTCACGCCTCGAACCCGTTGACCACCAATCCTTCATTTATCGTCTCTTCTTTCTTTCTCTTTAATTGTTCTTTACTCCTTTTGACTGCACGCAGCGGAACGATGTCACCAAAAGGGAAATGTAATACTTTGATATGATTTTGGCACAAAGATGACGACAAAAACACAATAAAACAATATTAGAAATAAAATGGGAAACTATAGCGTCCTGATTTGACTAAAAGAGACTCACTAAAGACAAAGACACTGAAGACACTGAAGATACTGAAGTCAAAGACAATGAAGACACTGAAGACACTGAAGACACCAAATACACTAAAGACACTGAAGACACCAAAGACACTAAAGACAATGAAGACAATGAAGACACCAAAGACACTAAAGACAATGAAGACACCAAAGACAATGAAGACACTAAAGACACTGAAGACACCAAAGACACTAAAGACAATGAAGACAATGAAGACACCAAAGACACTAAAGACAATGAAGACACCAAAGACAATGAAGACACTAAAGACAATGAAGACACTAAAGACACTGAAGACACCAAAGACACTAAAGACACTGAAGACACCAAAGACAAAGTCACTAAAGACAAAGAAACTGAAGACACTGAAGACAAAGACACTAAAGATACTGAAGACACTAAAAACACTGAAGACACTAAAGACACTAAAGACACTGAAGACAATGAAGACACTAAAAACACTGAAGACACTAAAGACACTAAAGACACTGAAGACAATGAAGACACTAAAGGAACTAAAGACACTGAAGACACTAAAAACACTAAAGACAATGAAGACACTAAATACACTGAAGACACCAAAGACACTAAAGACACTGAAGACAATGAAGACACTAAAGACACTAAAGACACTGAAGACACCAAAGACACTAAAGACACTGAAGACAATGAAGACACTAAAGACACTGAAGACACTAAAAACACTAAAGACAATGAAGACACTAAAGACACTGAAGACACCAAAGACACTAAAGACACTGAAGACACTAAAAACACTAAAGACAATGAAGACACTAAAGACACTGAAGACACCAAAGACAATAAAGACACTAAAGACACTGAAGACAATGAAGACACTAAAGACACTAAAGACACTGAAGACACTGAAGACACTAAAAACACAAAAGACACTGAAGACACTAAAGACACTGAAGACACTAAAGACACCAAAGACAATGACACTAAATACACTGAAGACACCAAAGACACTAAAGACAATGAAGACACTAAAGACACTAAAGACACTGAAGACACTAAAAACACTAAAGACACTGAAGACACTAAAGACACTGAAGACACTAAATACACTAAAGACACTGAAGACACCAAAGACACTAAAGACAATGAAGACACTAAAGACACTAAAGACACTGAAGACACTAAAGACAATGAAGACACTAAAGACACTGAAGACACCAAAGACACTAAAGACAATGAAGACACCAAAGACAAAGTCACTAAAGACAAAGAAACTGAAGACACTGAAGACAAAGACACTAAAGATACTGAAGACACTAAAGACACTAAAGACACTGAAGACACTAAAGACACTGAAGACAATGAAGACACTAAAGACAATGAAGACATTAAAGACACTGAAGACACTAAAAACACTAAAGACACTGAAGACACTAAAGACACTGAAGACACTAAAGACAATGAAGACACTAAAAACACTGAAGACACCAAAGACACTAAAGACACTGAAGACAATGAAGACACTAAAGACACTAAAGACACTGAAGACACCAAAGACACTAAAGACACTGAAAACAATGAAGACACTAAAGACAATGAAGACACTGAAGACACTGAAGACAATGAAGACACTAAAGACACTGAAGACACTAAAAACACTAAAGACAATGAAGACACTAAAGACACTGAAGACACCAAAGACACTAAAGACACTGAAGACACTAAAAACACTAAAGACAATGAAGACACTAAAGACACTGAAGACACCAAAGACAATAAAGACACTAAAGACACTGAAGACAATGAAGACACTAAAGACACTAAAGACACTGAAGACACTGAAGACACTAAAAACACAAAAGACACTGAAGACACTAAAGACACTGAAGACACTAAAGACACCAAAGACAATGACACTAAATACACTGAAGACACCAAAGACACTAAAGACAATGAAGACACTAAAGACACTAAAGACACTGAAGACACTAAAAACACTAAAGACACTGAAGACACTAAAGACACTGAAGACACTAAATACACTAAAGACACTGAAGACACCAAAGACACTAAAGACAATGAAGACACTAAAGACACTAAAGACACTGAAGACACTAAAGACAATGAAGACACTAAAGACACTGAAGACACCAAAGACACTAAAGACAATGAAGACACCAAAGACAAAGTCACTAAAGACAAAGAAACTGAAGACACTGAAGACAAAGACACTAAAGATACTGAAGACACTAAAGACACTGAAGACACTAAAGACACTGAAGACAATGAAGACACTAAAGACAATGAAGACATTAAAGACACTGAAGACACTAAAAACACTAAAGACACTGAAGACACTAAAGACACTGAAGACACTAAAGACAATGAAGACACTAAAAACACTGAAGTCTAAGACACTGAAGACACTAAAGACACTAAAGACACTGAAGATACTAAAGACACTAAAGACACTGAAGACACTAAAGACACTGAAGACACTAAAGACACTGAAGACACTAAAGACACTGAAGTCTAAGACACTAAAGACCGGAAAGACACTAAAGACAAAGAAGAAACTGAAGTCTAAGACACTGAAGACACTAAAGACACTGAAGACAATGAAGACACTAAAGACACTAAAGACACTGAAGACAATGAAGACACTAAAGACACTAAAGACACTGAAGACACTAAAGACACTGAAGACAATGAAGACACTAAAGACACTGAAGACACTAAAGACAATGAAGACACTGAAGACACTAAAGACAATGAAGACACTGAAGACACTAAAGACACTGAAGACACTAAAGACAATGAAGACACTAAAGACAATGAAGACACTAAAGACACTAAAGACAATGAAGACACTGAAGACACTAAAGACAATGAAGACACTAAAGACAATGAAGACACTGAAGACACTAAAGACAATGAAGACACTGAAGACACTAAAGACACTGAAGACACTAAAGACAATGAAGACACTAAAGACACTGAAGACACTAAATACACTGAAGACACTAAAGACACTAAAGACACTGAAGACACTAAAGACACTAAAGACACTAAAGACACTGAAGACACTAAAGACACTGAAGACAATGAAGACACTAAAGACACTGAAGACACTAAAGACACTGAAGACACTAAAGACACTAAAGACACTGAAGACACTAAAGACACTAAAGACACTGAAGACAATGAAGACACTAAAGACACTGAAGACACTAAAGACACTGAAGACACTAAAGACAATGAAGACACTGAAGACACTGAAGACACTAAAGACACTAAAGACAATGAAGACACTGAAGACACTAAAGACACTGAAGACATTAAAGACAATGAATACACTGAAGACAATGAAGACACTAAAGACACGGAAGACACTAAAGACACTAAAGACACTGAAGACACTAAAGACACTAAAGACAATGAAGACACTAAAAACACTAAAGACAATGAAGACAATGAAGACACTAAAGACAATGAAGACAATGAAGACACTAAAGACACTGAAGACACTAAAGACAATGAAGACACTAAAGACAATGAAGACACTAAAGACACTAAAGACAATGAAGACACTAAAGACAATGAAGACACTGAAGACACTGAAGACACTAAAGACACTGAAGACACTAAAGACAATGAAGACACTAAAGACACTGAAGACACTAAAGACAATGAAGACAATGAAGACACTAAAGACACTGAATACACTAAAGACACTGAAGACAATGAAGACACTAAAGACACTGAAGACACTAAAGACACTGAAGACAATGAAGACACTAAAGACACTGAAGACACTAAAGACAATGAAGACACTGAAGACACTAAAGACAATGAAGACAATGAAGACACTAAAGACACTGAAGACACTAAAGACAATGAAGACACTAAAGACACTAAAGACAATGAAGACACTGAAGACACTAAAGACAATGAAGACACTAAAGACACTAAAGACAATGAAGACACTGAAGACACTAAAGACAATGAATACACTAAAGACACTGAAGACACTAAAGACAATGAATACACTAAAGACACTAAAGACACTGAAGACACTAAAGACACTAAAGACAATGAAGACACTAAAGACACTGAAGACACTAAAGACAATGAAGACACTAAAGACAATGAAGACACTAAAAACACTAAAGACAATGAAGACACTAAAGACAATGAAGACACTAAAGACACTAAAGACAATGAAGACACTAAAGACACTGAAGACAATGAAGACACTAAAGACACTGAAGACACTAAATACACTGAAGACACTAAAGACACTGAAGACAATGAAGACACTAAAGACACTGAAGACAATGAAGACACTGAAGACACTAAAGACACTAAAGACACTGAAGACACTAAATACACTGAAGACACTAAAGACACTGAAGACAATGAAGACACTGAAGACACTAAATACACTGAAGACACTAAAGACACTGAAGACAATGAAGACACTAAAGACACTAAAGACACTGTAGACAATGAAGACACTAAAGACACTGAAGACAATGAAGACACTAAAGACAATGAAGACACTAAAGACACTGAAGACACTAAAGACACTGAAGACAATGAAGACACTGAAGACACTAAATACACTAAAGACACTGAAGACACTAAAGACAATGAAGACACTAAAGACAATGAAGACACTAAAGACACTGAAGACACTAAAGACACTAAAGACACTGAAGACACTAAAGACACTGAAGACACTAAAGACACTGAAGACAATGAAGACACTAAAGACACTGAAGACACTAAAGACACTGAAGACACTAAAGACACTGAAGACACTAAAGACACTAAAGACACTGAAGACAATGAAGACACTAAAGACACTGAAGACACTAAATACACTGAAGACACTAAAGACACTAAAGACACTGAAGACACTAAAGACACTAAAGACACTGAAGACACTAAAGACACTGAAGACAATGAAGACACTAAAGACACTGAAGACACTAAAGACACTGAAGACACTAAAGACACTAAAGACACTGAAGACACTAAAGACACTAAAGACACTGAAGACAATGAAGACACTAAAGACACTGAAGACACTAAAGACACTGAAGACACTAAAGACAATGAAGACACTGAAGACACTGAAGACACTAAAGACACTGAAGACACTAAAGACACTAAAGACACTGAAGACACTAAAGACACTGAAGACACTAAAGACACTGAAGACACTAAAGACACTAAAGACACTGAAGACACTAAAGACACTAAAGACACTGAAGACAATGAAGACACTAAAGACACTGAAGACACTAAAGACACTGAAGACACTAAAGACACTGAAGACACTAAAGACACTAAAGACACTGAAGACACTAAAGACACTAAAGACACTGAAGACAATGAAGACACTAAAGACACTGAAGACACTAAAGACACTGAAGACACTAAAGACAATGAAGACACTGAAGACACTGAAGACACTAAAGACACTAAAGACACTGAAGACACTAAAGACACTAAAGACAATGAAGACACTAAAGACACTGAAGACACTAAAGACACTGAAGACACTAAAGACACTAAAGACACTGAAGACACTAAAGACACTAAAGACACTGAAGACAATGAAGACACTAAAGACACTGAAGACACTAAAGACACTGAAGACACTAAAGACAATGAAGACACTGAAGACACTGAAGACACTAAAGACACTAAAGACACTGAAGACACTAAAGACACTGAAGACAATGAAGACACTAAAGACACTGAAGACACTAAAGACACTGAAGACACTAAAGACAATGAAGACACTGAAGACACTGAAGACACTAAAGACACTGAAGACACTAAAGACACTGAAGACACTAAAGACAATGAAGACAATGAAGACACTGAAGACACTGAAGACACTAAAGACACTGAAGACACTAAAGACAATGAAGACACTGAAGACACTGAAGACACTAAAGACACTGAAGACACTAAACACTCATACGTGCACGACGCCGCATTATGTTTGTATTCACGAGGTGAGATATTAGAATGATAAACGATAAGTCATTTGCTTCACACCCAGAAAAAAAAAGAAAAAGGAAATATTTCCTGAATGAAATAATAAAACAGGAAAGAAGTATTAGTGAGAGGACTTACTTTAATCACTTGGTCTTTCATCACCGCCGGTCCCACAAACAGAAACACGACTCCTAAGAGCACCGTCAGCGTCCCCGCCGCTATGCATCCAATGGCTACTTTGGCTTTATTGATGGCCATGGCAATAACAAACAACAACAACAACAATAAGTCAATTTGGAGTTCCTTCTGCAGAGCCGACGAGGCGTGAGGGCTTCGAGGTCGGTGGGTGAACGGTGATGGATGCAGAGGAGTCAGGCGAGTTGGGTGTGTGTTTATACTCTGCAGGCCACGCCCCCCTCCCCATACTGGGGAGGGGGGCGTGGCCTACATAGTGTTTCCTAAATTCATGTCAATTCATGCAGTCACATTGTAGTCAGATGACTTGTGTCAATTTGTCATATTTTGAGGCCGAGGGAAGTTCCTCTCGGCAGCACAAATTCCTGCTGACGTCGGCGATGGATATAAATACATAAACAACGAGGAGTCGAGATAGAAAAAGGTTTTTAATTCCAGATTCAGAGTCTCAAACACTCAACGTCGTCCTTTCAATCTGCAGGTTGAGGAGCATTCAGGGTGAACATCACTCACATCTCCGTACTGGAAGAAAGACGCAAATAAATACAAAATGAAATAATAATAATTACTTAAAGGAGCTGTGGAGCTTTTGAGAGGATTTTTCTTTTTAAATAATTTTTGGTGAATTCCTCGTCGCAAATGCTGCGGGCGAAACATCTGGTGTCTGAGGCGCGACTGTGAGGAGCTCACAGTGTTTGTTGTGTTTACTGTTTACCTTCTTGGCGATCATTTTTTTGTGGGCGTGTCTCTGGAGGGAGGCCTGATTGGTCGGGCCGTCAGTGTTGACTTTCTCCGTATACGTTTAGTTTTTGGCTCTCCTGCTGCTCCCCACTTTCACTGGAAAAGATTTGGCAAGCCTCGGGTGGGTTTTTAATATATATATATATATATATATATATATATATATATATATATATATATAGTGCATCCGGAAAGTATTCACAGCGCTTCACTTTTTCCACATTTTGTTATGTTACAGCCTTATTCCAAAATGGATTAAATTCATTATTTTCCTCAACATTCTACACACAACGACCCATAATGACAAAGTGAAAACAGTTTTTTGCAAATTTTTGCAAATCTATTAAAAATAAAGAACGAAAACATAACATGTACATAAGTATTCACAGCCTTTGTGGAGTGCTGCAGAGATGGTTGTCCTTCTGGAAGGTTCTCCTCTCTTCATAGAACACTGGAGCTCTGTCAGAGTGACCATCGGGTTCCTGGTGACCTCCCTGACTAAGGCCCTTCTCCCCCGATCACTCAGTCTGGCTGGGCGTCCAACTCTAGGAAGAGTCCTGGTGGTTCCAAACTTCTTCCATTTCCAGATGATGGAGGCCACTGTGCTCATTGGGACTTTCAATGCTGCAGACATTGTTCTGTACCCTTCGCCAGATCTGTGCCTCGATACAATTCTGTCTCGGAGGTCTACAGATAATTCCTTGGACTTCATGGCTTGGTTTATGCTTTGATATGCTGTGGTACCTTATACATACAGGTGTGTGCCTTTCTAAATCATGTCCATTCAACTGAATTTAGCACAAGTGGACTCCAATGAAGTTGTAGAAACATCTCAAGGATGATCAGTGGAAACAGGATGCACATGAGCTACATGTTGAGCGTCATGGCAAAGGCTGTGAATACTTATGTACATGTTGTGTTTTCGTTCTTTATTTTTAATAGATTTGCAAAAATTTGCAAAAAACAGTTTTCACTTTGTCATTATGGGTTGTTGTGTGTAGAATGTTGAGGAAAATAATGAATTTAATCCATTTGGAATAAGGCTGTAACATAACAAAATGTGGAAAAAGTGAAGCGCTGTGAATACTTTCCGGATGCACTGTATATAAAAATATATATATATATTCTCAAGATTAGACCAACCCTATAGCTATAATATAAATAGGTGTTTTTTTTCTCCTGTGTGTGTATTCACGTGAAAATAAGATATCGTTGTGTCTCGGTTACCTCCGGATGAGCCCTTTCTGTCTACACAGGGAGCGGGGGTCCTCTTCCTGGAGGCCGCCATGTTGTTTTTTGCTACGGTAGCCCAAAACGGACAAACCAAACACCGACTCCAGAAAAGGGACGTTTGAGAGGTTTCAGTTGGTTGCAACCTGCAGCTTCGCCGCTAATCCTGCAACACCGGCCCTTTAAGTGAAGGACGGGAATGCGTGGTCTACCGCCGCCATGTTTAATAAATACATAACAACGCGTGAGGAGTCCTGGGATGAGCCGGGGGAAGGGGGTTTGCAGGGCCGGAGGACGTTGAGGATCAGGTTCCCCAGAGTCGACCTCCTCCCTCGATGCTAACCTTCGGTCACAAATTGATTTGTTTGTTTGAATGTTTCCGACGGTCCCGGAGGCCTCGGCAGTTAAGGGGTTGATTACCAAGATGTTTCTATTTTTACCTGGTCAAGGGTCGGAAGGCATTTCCACCTATTGTTCGGGCTTCAATTATAATTCAACACTTTTCGTTAAGCACTTTTAGGGATGATAACAACGCGGTTTCCACCACTAAGTGTTTTTTCCGCACAAGGTTTTTTTTTCTGTTTCCTTCCAAAACATTCAAGATGAATTCTCATTCCACAAATCTCTTCCAGCAGCTAAAACAACAAACAACAACAAACTGGACTTAATATTATATTAAATATTATATAATATTATATGCATGTGGACTGATGTCGGTCTAGTATCAGTCAGAAGATATATTGTTACACTAAAAACATAAAACAATTAACAAAGTACAAAGAATAGCTTTGTTTTTATTTATTTATTTATTTGTTCTTTCTTAATTTATTTTTCATACACAAATTGACAATAATGTTAAAGCTCTTGTGCAATACAATACATAGCAACTACAAATACATCACAAACATCTCCTATTGCAGTAAACATAATAACTTCCCCCTTCAGGTCAGATACAAATGATGTTATATTGGCAAAGAAAGACTCCCACGACCTTTTGTATTTTTAAAGGAGCTTTTAATGAGATCTGTCAGAAATATAACTGTAAAATGTTAAGAACAATAACTATTTATGACTTTTTTTTTAAGATCCAGGAGCTATGAAACACACAACCTCTGTAACCCCTTTGTTTCTCCGGTCTGTACGTTAAAATATTAAAATTACAGCCAAGGGGTGTTAGCTTAGCTTAGCATAAAGAGTGGAAATAAAGGGAAACAGCTAGCATGGCTCTAACCCTATAACCTTTATACATATTAAACAAACCAGACATGACTTGTTAAATAAAGGTGCTGTTAAGGTGATTCCTTGACCTTTGGACAGTGCTAGTCTAGCTGTCTTCGTGCTAAGCTAAGCTAACTGGTTGCTGGCTGTAGCTTTGTATTTAACAAGCAGATATGGATGTTTGGTATCAATCTTCTCATCTAACTCTCGACAAGAAAGCAAATAAGCTTATTTTCCAAAATGTGGAACTATTATTAACTAACTGCATGTAAACCAGGTTTTTTTTCACGAATCCTTTCATAATCAGGTTTATTACAGTATTGTGTTTTATGTATCAAGTGGTATTAGTATTTTATTATTCAAATGAGGCGTTCAAGACAACGTGGGAAAACAACGTTTCTTCGTAAGGTGCGAGTCGGCGAGCACAAAGAGGGGAAAAAGGACTTAGCAAACGATGAAGAGGAAGAGGAAGATGAAAACTGAGACCAGGACGTGGGCAAGGCTTTGGAGGTCGCTGTTTGATTTTGAAGCGATTCCCTTCTCTAAGAGGAGGAAACAGGATTGGGATGTGTGTGTGGCTGGATTTCCCAAATGAGAGATTCAGGTCTGGACTGTTGACAGTCGCCATTATTTATTGTTGAGGAAAGAAACTCAAGGTCTTTCAGTTCTGCAGAGATGAATACATTATTTATTGTATTATCTTTTGTTTGCCTTCAAAGGGGAAAAGTCCGGAGAGTTATACCATTGAAACACGTTCCGCATGCTACTAACATTAAGGTCTAATTAGCAGTATACAGTTAGTACTATACCTCCTTTCTTGAGTATTTCCACTTCACTTTATAGTTTTATTCCACTATGATTAAGGGGGAAATACAGTCGTTTTTAATCGACTTAATTAATCTACTTATTATTATTAGTATTATTATTAGTATTAGTATTAATATTATTATAAACTACCCAGCAGTACATCAATGATTTAAACCGAGCTCAAATTCAACCAGCTGCAACATGCAGGTGATGAATGCATGAATTGATCAATAACTATAATGCAATAAAATAAAGAAATATTATTATACTGCGTTATATTCTACTTTTTAAGTAACCTTTTGAATACAACTACTACTTTTTTTACATTCCTTCTACTTTATACTTCTAGTCCACAACATTTCAGAAGGAAATATTGTACTTTTTACTCCTTTACATGTATTTGATAACTCAAAAGTTACTCGTAGAGTATTGTTCCTCCTGGTGTACTTTACGCGGCGAGTGGGATTTGGCGACATCTAGTGGTGAGACTGCAGGTAGCAACCAATTGACTCCGTTTTTAAAGATGCTATGTAAAAAGTAAATATATATAATAATATATATTATAGAGTTATCTGGTTTGTTTACACCTTGTTTTTATTTATATTAAGTGAATTTAGGAAGGTGTATGCACAAGTGCGATCTACAAGATCTATGATCTACGAGATCTATGAGATCTATGATCTAGGAGTCGGCTGTATCTCACAGCTGACCCGTAACCACAGGGTAGCCGGTTCGATCCCCGCTCTCCCCATAGTTCATGTTGACGTGCCCTTGAGCAAGACACTGAACTGCCAGCCCACATGCGCCTTAATAACTACGAATGGGTCGAATGCAGAGAATATAACTTCCACACAGGGATCAATAAAGGTCTATGAGGTCCATGGAAGTCTGGTAGGCTGGACCGATGAGGTCTAGGATCTGGACCCCGAGCGAAGCTATGAGGGTCTTATGAGGGTCTATGATCTATGGAAGTCTGGTAGGCTGGACCGATGAGGTCTAGGATCTGGACCCTGAGCGAAGCTATGAGGGTCTTATGAGGGTCTATGATCTATGGAAGTCTGGTAGGCTGGACCGATGAGGTCTAGGATCTGGACCCTGAGCGAAGCTATGAGGGTCTTATGAGGGTCTATGATCTATGGAAGTTTGGTAGGCTGGACCGATCCATGAGGTCTAGGATCTGGACCCCGAGCGAAGCTATGAGGGTCTTATGAGGGTCTATGATCTTTGGAAGTTTGGTAGGCTGGACCGATGAGGTCTAGGATCTGGACCCTGAGCGAAGCTATGAGGGTCTTATGAGGGTCTATGATCTATGGAAGTCTGGTAGGCTGGACCGATCCATGAGGTCTAGGATCTGGAACCCGAGCGAGATGGATCACGCTGAGCTGTCGTAATCGGATGTGTGATTATGAACTCTTGATGTCTTCCTCCAGAAGATATAACCAAGATGATATTTAGGGCCTCCCATATCTTTATGCATGGTTTTGGATGGATTTGGCCGATGAAGAGCTCCTCTCTGTGCCGGCTCCCTCATGACCTGGTGGAGCACATAGAGCCCACAGAGCCGGCGCCCCACCGCAGAGCCTCATCTGACTGCCGTGTGAAATCCAGACTCCGTCGGACCCGTCGGGGCTCACATGGCTTTCCTTCCTCGGTGCTGACGCTGGCGATAAACCAGAAGGAAGCTTCCTCTCCGTGCGTCATGTGATGTGTGTGTGTGTGTGTGTGTGTGTGTGTGTGCGTGAGTCATCGATTTCATCATCCGTGTGATGGAGGACTCTCTTGTTCAGTGAATACACACTTTCTATTTTCAAAGCCACGAAGCTACAAAGCGTCACGTGAACGTCGCGCATGTTTAAGGAACTTTTATTTTGTCTCTGAAATGAAGCGACAGCTGCTCGAGACAGGAAGTGGTTTCATGGCTTCAGCCGAAAGAACATATTTATATTATCAGCTTCATTTGAACGATATTCAAAGGCTGAAGAGGTGGAATATTTCATTTGATACAACATGTACCTCTGAGATGTAGTACAATAAAAAGTACAACAGGTACCTCTGAGATGTAGTACAATAAAAAGTACAATGTGTACCTCTGAGATGTAGTACAATAAAAAGTGCAACATGTACCTCTGAGATGTAGTACAATAAAAAGTAAAATATGTACCTCTGAGATGTAGTACAGTCAAAAGTACAATGTGTACCTCTGAGATGTAGTACAATAAAAAGTACAACATGTACCTCTGAGACGTAGTACAGTAAAAAGTACAACATGTACCTCTGAGACGTAGTAAAGTAAAAAGTACAACATGTACCTCTGAGACGTAGTAAAGTAAAAAGTACAACGTGTACCTCTGAGATGTAGTACAATAAAAAGTACATGTACCTCTAAGATGTAGTAAAGTAAAAAGTACAACGTGTACCTCTGAGATGTAGTACAATAAAAAGTACATGTACCTCTAAGATGTAGTAAAGTAAAAAGTACAATATGTACCTCTGAGACGTAGTAAAGTAAAAAGTACAACATGTACCCCTGAGCAGGGGCGTTTCTAGACCCCCTGGGGGCCCTAGGCAAGAAGGACCATGGGGCCCCCTAGAATCATGATGAATGAAGTCCAGGACTACGGATCAGTAAAGAAATCTTTTATTAAACAATTTACATATTGTGTCTGCTTTCTTATGCGACGCTGTTTCATTGTGTAGCATAATGCTACGTAGCGTTAGCCACCAAAACGCGCCAATCGGTTGACGGAATTCTGCGATATGAATTTTGATATTTGGTAATTCATTTAGTTAGTGTTTTGGAGTATGGCTTATATATTCTTGTAGCCCAGGTTCTGTTGTTTAATTTGTGTCTACGGGGGTTTCAAGTTGTGTCGCTGATATGGAGCGATATCAGCCGTCCCTCGGGGGCCCTTCAGCTCGGGGGCCCTTCAGCTCGGGGGCCCTTCAGCTCGGGGGCCCTTCAGCTCGGGGGCCCCGGGCAATTGCCTGGGTTGACTGTTCCGTTGCGGCGCGTCTGCCCCTGAGATGTAAAAAAGTCAAAGTAAAAAGTACAACATGTACCTCTGAGATGTAGTTAAGTAAAAAGTACAACATGTACCGCTGAGACGGATTGAAGTAATATAAAAAGTACACGTCCCCCCCCCCCCCCCCCTCTCTGGTGGATGGGGCCGGCCTGTGGGCACACTGGGCAGACTGGGAGGCCTTGTTTCAGAGCGCTGGGAGGGAAATAAAAGCCTCCAGTTGGACACGGATCCCAAAACGAGAACATGTTCTCAGACCAGAACACCGGCTCCTTGTCTGGTTCCCCCTCATAAACACTGGAGAGACCACCTGATTGGTCGGTGGCATCCAAGGGAGGCGAATGGAGAACCCCCCCCCCCCCCCCCCCCCACACACACACACACACACACACACACACACACATGTAAAACACCAGTTAAAGGGAACTGGTTTCTCCAAAAATGTTTCTTAACAAAATACTTCAATGACTTTTCTCCTCCGTGAAATCAGTTCAATTAAAAGAAACGTCACGCGTCTCGTAGGTTGTGCGTCACGTGAACACACACACACACACACACACACACGCACACACACACACACATCCCCAGTGTAGTTGCGTCGTAGTACTAATACCACATTGTGTTCACAGCAACACAGATTTATTTGAGTGTTTTCATAAAGAAATCACGACATTAGTTGGATGAAAATCCTGATTTAATCTTGTATTGTTGCACTTGGCACATTCTACCACTAGAGGTCAGTGGTGCTCCTGCTGGTTTCATCTCAGATTCCTGTAAACACCAAACATCTTGGTTGAAGAGTTTCAAAATGTTTTTTGTTTTTCTCATACATTTATAACTGACTTGGCTTTTAAAATACATTAAAATACATGTTTTTGATTTTCTGGTTTGTCACGGGTTAAAATGAGAGTCCAGTCGACAAATCATTGCAGCTCCTTAAAGGCGCCAAATCGGGGAAAATCAGATGATTTATTGGTTCAAGCGTGAAACAATAACTTTCTTTTATCCAAATGCTTGAATGCGTTTTGGCAGAAGATTATCAATTATCATAAATTAGCAGCAAGCACTTTAAAAAGTATGTGTCGGTAATTAAAAAAAAGTCCTCGAGAGGCCGGTTCTCCTGGTTCTCGTCGGCACACACGTAACGAGAAGAACCGGAGGCTGTGACGACAGTAATTAAAAGGTTTCTTCTAAATCTAAATCTGGACATCAGACCTTAAGTCTTGTGATTTGTTTGAGATTATGGAAACGCTGAATTAGTGTCGGCTGAAGATTAAATAAAACCCGTTGGTTTCCCTCTTGAAGCTATAAATAACTTCACTTCTGACTTCCTCGTGCCAAGAAAAAAAGGAACATTACTGCATTTTATCTTCACGCTGATGTACCAAGAACATGAAGTTACTGACGGGTAACTCGTTGATTGCAGCTTTTGATCCATTAAACGCGGGAATATTTTGCATACGCATGGCCAGTTATCACAATCCAGTTATTAGCATTGGAAATAATGCCTAAAAAAATCAAATATCTGCTATTAGAAAATGCTGGACTGAGTCTTTTCAGGCGGTCCTGGTTCAGATGTTCGGACCTCACTTTGATTGACAGCTTTCACAGCATCCCAACCCGAAACTAAAAGCACCCCGAGAGACGACACTCATCTGGGAAAATATCTCAGGAAATCTGAGTGTCGTCTGCATAAAAGTAATAAAGTTGAATATCAGTGGCCCAAGAATCGAACCCTGGGGGACGCCACGCGGAGCGGATTTCATTGAAAACCATGAGCTTGAAGGGGTGGAGTCTGCTTTTGGTACTTTTCCTTTTTGTTAAATTATAAATACCCTTTTTAAGATTTTGAATCCAGGAATTGTCACTTGTAAAGGAGGATTTCTACAATGTGGTTTATTAATATGTATTTTGACTTAAGTAACGGATCTCAGTACATTACTCTTCAGCTCGTCAGGTGGGAGATCTAGAATTAGCTGGTTGTCTGTCAAGAGAGTAAAAACATTTAAAAACACAACTTATTATATTTTAAAGCTTTTGACAGATACATACAACTGTTCACTTTTGGAAGGATATTTCAACTTTAAATAAGTGAACTATCTTCATTATTTACTTCCTTAACCTCGCCTGTATAAATCACTGCTGAGTCGGATTCTAACACAATTGTACACGAGTGCTTTCAAAATTGCAGATTTTAATGACGAAACACGGTCGGTGCGGTCGTCGCTCCGCCCATCGCTCGGCGCATTAAACCCCGCCCATCTTCATTCCTATTGGTCCGTTCTTGAGCCTTTGAGACGAACGCGGCTGTGGCGTATAGACGTGAATAGATTCTGAGAATCTGAAGCCCAAAGAAGTCACTATTCATGGGCTGAGGATCGTAATGAAAGAAAAACACATCTGACTATTTACTAAAATATAAAAAATGTTGCCGTTCAAAATGTATTTTACACACATCTGTATGATTGTTTCCAAAAGGCCGACATGTCTGTGCAGCTCCGCTCCGGCTGCGTGAGTTCACCACCAGAGCCAGAAGAACCAGTTGCAGAGCCGTGAATAGTGACGCAGGGAGTGCTGCTGCTATTGTGATTAATAAGCTGGAGGAAGTGAGACGAGAACACAAAGGACTCTGGTCGGCTTGAAACGTCGTCTCACATCAGCAGCATTAATCCTCTGAGCCTGCACCCCCCCCCCCCCCCCCCCCCCCCCCCCCCCCCCAACCCGGTCCCACTGTGCCCCCTAAGGGAACGGAACCCTGACCTGACCTGTTAAACCGGTTCAGTGTGTGAACACTAACTCCTGCACCACGTATTGTAATAAAGATGTTTTTATGTTCCATCTTCAATCCTAAATGTTTATGTGTTTTAAATAAATATTTACTCTAAAAATTGACTGAAGGTCGTTTTAAATAATAAAAATATACACGGA
>NC_046977.1:2950378-2955378 GCF_009769545.1 Cyclopterus lumpus | reverse complement strand
CGTCAAGTCAAGGCCACGACATACCAGTGATGTCACTGGTATGTCGAGTTGGCGTGGACAAAAGTCTCCATCGCAAACTAGACATTTTAAGAGACAAATGAATTTAGGGGAGGGGCTACAAAAAGATCCTGTTTAGTTGCATTATGGGAAATGTGGGATCCAGTGTCACACGTTGGTTTGTGGAAGTAATGAAGCCTCGAGTTCGACGAGTTCAGGAGAGAGAATGCAGCTTTAACACATGAAACATAGACTTCTATACAACCAGAGGAGTCGCCCCCTGGTGGTCAGGAGAGAAAATACAGCTTAATAATTCAGGATATCTCTAAAAAGTTCAGTTTCCTTCCACTTTATGAACGTGCGATATTAAGTCATGTGCCACAATCTTAATTAGTCGATTGAGCATGCTCTGTTGGGTTCTTTTCCCCCAGGTCTGGGCTTGTCAGGTGCGAGCCACAGGAATGATGTACGCATGCAAAAAGCTGCAGAAGACTCACGTGAAGATGAGGAAAGGAGAAACGATGGCGCTCAACGAGAAACAGATCCTGGAAGGCCTGAACAGCAGATTCGTGGTGAGATTATGTTTTATTTTGACTCAGTTACTCACGATGTGGATTAATCCGCCGCTAAAAGTAGTCCCAAACAAATGGAACCGTATATTTGTGTTTTTAAACGTCTTCGGAGAGGAAGTCAGAAAGATGGACCGATAAGTCTTCAGAGGACTTCTTGACAATAACAAACATTATGGGATATTGCCCCGTGCACTTCTTCTTCCTCGTTCCCCCTTCAGGTGAATCTGGCGTACGCCTACGAGACCAAGCACGCCCTCTGCATGGTGCTGACTATGATGAGCGGCGGCGACTTGAAGTTCCACATTCACAACGTCGGCGTTCCCGGCCTCGACAAAGACCGCGTGCGCTTCTACGCCGCGGAGGTCTGCTGCGGATTAATCCACCTGCACCGGAACTCAATATTATATCGGTCAGCGTGCTCCATGAACTCATCGTGAACCGTTAACCGGGGATTGTTTTCATTATGGATTCATCTGCTGATTGTTTTCTTAATTGATTGATTGATTGTGAAAATAGAGCAAATGGCATAAGAATACATTACCATTATTATAATGTTAATTAAGTTTATCATCATACAAATTAACATTATTAACAGTAATAATACATACATATTATTAACATTATTACTAATACATTAACATCATTATAATTATACTAATACTTCTTAACACCCTTAATGATACATAAATATTATGACCATTATTACAAATAAATAAACATTATTTAATCCGCATCCAGGGAATGATTTTACATTAAAAATAAATGTTATGTGTTTATTTGTTTATTAATTATTCATTATAATGCGTCATATTTTATAACTTCTTTTGTATGTTTTGTACGCAAACGTGTGTTTAAAGTAACTAAAGCTGTCCAATGAGTATGTTCTAATGTCACAGTTGTACACTATTTAATTACAGACTTTAATTACTTTATATTATTGATTATTCATTTATGAATAAAACGCATTTTTTCTTTTAATCTTTCAGGGATCTGAAACCGGAAAACATTCTGCTGGACGACCACGGTACGTTCAATGACCCGATACCTCGATCATAACTCGATCATAACTCGATCATAACTCGATCGAGGAGATCACATTCCGAGCTGAATGACGACATGTTTTTGACAGCCGGGTGCAGGAAGTGAGATGCCTTCAGGGACCAGGTGCGGCCCGCGTCTATTTTAAGAAAAGCACGTGGTCTCCGCATTCCTTCCATCGAAGGAAGCAGTTAATTGGGGGAAATCACGCGCTCATAACAGCCGATTGTTCTTGTTCTCCTTGGTCCCTGAAGGTCACATCCGCATCTCGGACCTCGGGCTGGCGGTGAGGCTGTCGGAGGGCAGCGTGGTGCGCGGCATGGTGGGCACGCTGGGATACATGGGTACGTGTGCGCGAGGGCCTCGAGCCCACGACCCCCAGGGACCCCACGTGACCTTATGACAATGTTTGTGTACAATCCTGGGTTATTATGGTATATTTTTTTGTCAAAAACAGCTTTAATAATAAAAATGGAAAGAAATGATTAATGAATAAACCAGATGTGTAATCCCTGTTGTTTATTTAATAGCCACCGGTGCTATGCATTGTGGGTAATTCCCTAACATAGTGTGCACTGGGATCTTTCGTCCTATTTAGAACATGTGGTCGACATGAGTATTACAACAACAAACACCTTTACGCCACGTTTTTGTTTTCCACCTGTTTTCAAGGATTCTTAAAAAAAAAAAAATCCTTTTTTAATTTTTACATTAACTATTTGGATCAAACTCTGAAAATAAATCACCAGAATCTTTTTTTTTTTTTTTTTTCGGAACAAATTCAGAATAATAAAACTTACGAATTACGTCAGCAGCAGCAGAGGGATGTTACACTTTTTTGTGGGTTAATTACACCTCAGAGAGACTTTTTACAGGAATAGTCTTATTTATAAAATGAGTCAGTAAAGAATACCACAGATATAACATAATAATAATGTAATAAGCATATTTAAATCCTCCGTAGCACCCAAAAGGACGAGTTCTGGAAGTATATTTAGTTGTATTTATGTTTTGTGTTTCTGTTCACAAAACATGGGATTTTAAGGGATTAAAACAGCAGAGTTTATATACATATATTATTTATATTATTATATATATTATTTATATTATTATTTATTATATATTATTTATATTATTATATTTATTTATATATTTATATTTTGCAAACCCTTGTTCCAGCTCCCGAGGTGATCGGCCACAAGCACTACGGGACGAGCGTGGACTGGTGGGGCCTCGGCTGCCTGGTCTACGAGATGACGGCGGGCCAGCCCCCCCTCCGGCTCAAGGGGGAGCACCCCAAACCCTCCGAGATGGAGCGCCGGATCCAGAAGGAAGAGCTGGAGTACGGAGACAAGTTCAGCAAGGAGGTGAAGGACCTCTGCTCCTCGGTGAGGCCCTCAAGCAGATCCCAGTGCAGTGCGTCCTTCTTAAAGACTCCTTAGCGACGTTTCATCCTCCTCCTCCTCCTCTTTCTCCTCCTCCTCCTCCTCCTCCTCTTCTCTGTGTGCAGCTGCTCACCAAGAACCCCAGAGAGAGGCTCGGCTGCCGGGGGTCCGGAGGCCGAGAAGTCCAGTCGCACCTTTTCTTCCAGAGCATCAACTTCCGGATGCTGGAGGCCGGACTCGTGGAGCCGCCCTTCAAACCGGATGCAAGTGTTCGAAAAGTGGTTCACGCGCTGTCAGCGAAAACACACAATAATATTAATAATAATAATAATAATAACACTTTTTCTAGACACTCAAAGACGCTTAAACATGTTACACTTCATAGTTATATATTGTTTATAATTAAATAATCTGGTTGTTTTCTCCCGTTCCTTTAATTCTACTGCTGACACTTTTTAATACAGAAATCTCCAAACTTGTATAATTCTTCTTTGTATTTTATGTTCATGAAAGAAGTCTCTTTGTTTTATTTCTTCAGTAAAATTATTATTATTATTTTTTCCTTTTTTGTAATTACGTCTTTAAGTACTTAAAGTTTAATTATCACGGTTACAGGATGACATTAAAATAAATTTTACAGTCACATTGTAATTTATTGTCATGCTGGTTATGAACACGGTTATCTGGAAGAGGAAGTTAAGAAAAGAATATGAAATGAGAGCTTGCATTAAAATAAACATCGTTTTAAAATCAACATAACGTACACAAGAAACTTTAATGTTGCAGGTTGTAAAGGTGGAGCTCATCTTCATGACTTTACATCCTGCTGGTAGTTTAATCTATAATATTAAATATAGTTTATGATTATCATGCAAAGTAACAAGTTATTAAATGAAGTACAATATATTGTTGAAGTACCAGATAATAGAAATACTACGTAAATAAAGTATAACTGTGTTTTCAGACAAACGTGAGTTTTAGCGTCTCTGTGCCGTGTCGCCCCCTACAGCCCAGACTGGTGTACTGCACCGACGTGCACGACATCGAGGAGTTCTCCTCCGTGAAGGGGGTCAGCCTGGACCAGAGAGACCACGACTTCTACTGCAAGTTCCACTCCGGCAGCATCCCCATCACCTGGCAGAACGAGGTGAGGGCACATTAACGTTACAGCAGAGCCTACTCAGCTCACCTTCCTCCTCCTCCTCCTCCTCCTCCTCCTCTTCCTCCTCACCTTCATCCTCCTCCTCCTCTTCCTCACCTTCATCCTCCTCTTCCTCGTCCTCACCTTCCTCCTCCTCCTCCTCTTCCTCACCTTCATCCTCCTCCTCCTCCTCTTCCTCGTCCTCACCTTCATCCTCCTCCTCCTCCTCACCTTCCTCACCTTCATCCTCTTCATCCTCCTCCTCCTCCTCACCTTCCTCACCTCCATCCTCTTCCTCCTCCTCACCTTCATCCTCCTCCTCCACCTCCTCTTCCTCACCTTCATCCTCTTCCTCCTCTTCATCCTCGTCCTCCTCTTCCTCGTCCTCCTCCTCCTCTTCCTCACCTTCATCCTCCTCCTCCTCCTCCTCTTCATCCTCCTCCTCCTCCTCCTCCTCTGTAGATGATTGAGACCAGGTGCTTCAGCGAGCTCAACATATTCGGTCCTGATGGGTCTAGATCTCCGGACCTGGACTGGTCCCAGAACCCCGAGACCCCCAAACGCAGCCTGCTGGACCGGATCTTACGGAGACAAGTAAGAACTCCTTACTGCTGCAGTACAAGTACTACTACCACTGTGAAAGTACTACACTGGTAGTGGAAGCCTTTCTTAAAGTACAAGTACTAATATTATGATATTAGTACTTTTTCATATCTGATGTTTCTGCTGCAACAATGTTGCATGTTAACTCTTTTATATCCTGTTTAGTTTAATCTACATGAATGCATCATGTACCTCTGAGATGTAGTACAGTAAAAGTACAACGTGTACCTCTGAGATGTAGTACAGTAAAAGTACTACATGTCC
>NC_046977.1:2922878-2940378 GCF_009769545.1 Cyclopterus lumpus | reverse complement strand
CTACAATAAATATTTAAAGATTTTTTTAATCTAGTCATTTAAAATACAAAATACTACAATAAATATTAAAAGATTTATTTTTAAATAATACTAAATACTGCAATACACATTTAAAGATTTTTTTAATCTACTCATTTAAAATACTAAATACACATTTAAATATTTGTTTTAATCGACTCATTTAAAATAATCCTAAATACTACAATAAATATATAAAGATTTTTTTTTCATGCAGAATGATTTTTTATTATAAGAAACTTATCTACAGATCTCTAGAAAACAATATTTAAAGTGCTGCTTTTGTGCAAAAAAAAAAATATATATATATATATATATATATATATATATATATATATATATATATATTCTACATAATAATATAAACAATAATAAAATACTCCATTGTTACCATCGTCTTCACGATGTTGTTGGGCCACGTGAGCTTCCCCGGTCTCTGCCGGGTCGTCATGCACTCCCAGTACTTGTCAATGAACGGGATGATATCCTGCAGGGAGACATGGGAAATATGCAAATATTACCAGAAAATCTTTATATATTTAGTTAATAGTTGCATAATTAGACTTGTTGTGTCTAAAGGAGCAAAGGGACATTTAAATAATTTATTTTTATGTGTGGTAAATACAATGAACATAGAATAAAACAAAATAATAAACAGAGAAATAATAGATAAATATGGTAAACAATAAACAGAACTTTAGAACAAGTATTATGAACAAAAACTTATAATAAAGACATGAACGCAGACGTAGAAAACAGATGAATTAAAATAAGAGTAAACAGACACTTACAAAGCAAATATGTGAAGGATAATAATATATATAATATATAATAAATCTGATCTGAGCATGAGAACATCCAAGTTTTTTTTATGATAGTATACGGGTATTAATGATCATTTAAAATCAGACTGATTCATAAGGAGCATCCGTATATTAGACAATAATCTTAAATCTGAGTGTGTAGTTTATATTTATTACAGCTTAATTACCATTTAATATGCAATGTGATTCCAAATGGTATTATTTTAGCAATAATTGCAATAAATGCTTGTTTCCGTGACGACGCGGTCACCTTGTCTTTAGAGAACATGGTCTTTGGGTGCTCGTCTTGGGTCCTGGACCTCCACGTCAGGTTGGCCAGCGCTGTGAGACACATCTCCTTCAGGTCTGCAAACACAAACAACGTATTAATAAATCAATAAATACATATTTATGAATGCTCAGGATGCACCAGGTGTGCAGACACCTACTGGCTTGTTTCCGGAGGAAGTAGGTGTTGCCGCTGTGGTGGCAGACGTTGCAGTGAAACACGTAGTTGGTCATGAAAGGAAGGCACGTGCTGCAGAGAGGAGGTACATTAAATAAATTAAATAAGAAGGAGATGCACAATATATACAAAAAATATAATATAAAATAAAAAATGCACTATATATATATATATATATATATATATACACACAAAAAAATAGAATAAGAAAAAAGAAAAGAATATAATATAATAATAAAAGAAATGCACACTATATACAAAAAAATAGTATATAATATAAAGAATGCACAATAAAAACAAAATTAGAATAGAATAAGATAAATGCACAATATATAAATAGAATAATAAGAAGAAGAAAAAAAAATATATATATAAAAAAAATGTAACATGAAAAGTAAAAATACACAATGTATACAAAAAAATAAAATAAGACAAAATGCACAATATATAAAAAAATAGAATAAAAAAAAAGAGGAAAAAAATGCACAATAAATAGAATAGAATAATAATATTTGATTTAATTAACTAACAAAACAGGAGTGCAGCGATGCAGCCAAAAGAGGTTGCGTCCTGAGACTACCAGGACTGTGTTGTGGTGTGAACCCGGCCGTACGTACGCGGTGTCGATGGCGAACGTGTCCGCGGTGAACCACTTCATGCACAGGGCGCACTGCAGCTCCACCTCCCCCAGCTGCCTCCCGCTCTCCTCGTCTCCGGATCCGGTCAGAGCGTCCGCGGCCTCGGAGCCCTCGCCGGCCGTTTCCTGCGAGACACAAAGATAAACACAGTAATGACAGAAGACACACAAAGGGTAAAAAGTCATATTTAATAAATATGTGTGTATATGTGTGTGTGTTACCAGCCCCTCTTTGCCGTTGGATGACTCCGTGTCCATGCTGGCGGGTACTTCCCTGAATGCAGAAAGATCCGATCAGCAGAAAGTTTAAATGAGATGATGAAATGTTTACTGGGCTCCATAAAGAGATGAAAAATTCACACCGCCGAGTAAAAATTGACGATGAAACTGGACCGGTTAGAATACTCAGGATATTCCTTCACACTTTAAAAGTTTTATATATATATATATATATATATATATGTGTGTGTATGTATATATATACACACATATATATATATATATATATATACACACATATATATATAAATAACACACACACTGTGTATATATACACACACATCCTTTATTTCCCACGATGCGGGACGAATAAAGGATTATCTTATATCACACACACACACACACACACACACACACACACACACACACACACACACACACACACACACACACACACACACACACACACACACACACACACACACACACACACACACACACACACACACACACACACACACACACACACACACACACACACACACACACACACACACACACACACACACACACACACACACACACACACACACACACACACACACACACACACACACACACACACACACACACACCATTTTTACTTCGGGCACTTTTTTTTAAATACAGGACGTGAAACAGAATATGTCTGCAGCGATGTACTACGACTTCAGCGCCAGTACATGACGTGAATACTACTTATTAAATACCACTAACAAAATACATCACGTTCGCTAAAAACGGACGTTTTTTTTTTTCTTCCCAACGCAGTCCGGCGTGCACAGTTCACACCTGACACGCACGGTTCTTATTACGGGGCACGTCAATGCATGCAGAGCATCGCGGTGTGGCCCCGTGCGCGGCCGGCAGACCGGGCGACGTGGAGCCGAGAGACGTGGACCCGTCTCCCCCTCACAAAGAGCAGCGGAGCCGCAGCCGGAGCGCGAGCTCGCCCTCTCCGGGAGCCAGTGGGGCGCTGACGTCAGCGAGCCCGTTTTTCTAAACCGCGTTTCCGGCTTAAAAAAGGAGCTTAAAACGTCGTTATTGTCGGTCCCGTGAAGAACCAGAACCAGAACCAGAGCCGAGGTGTTCACGGCCACGCGAGGCACCGGGCTGGACGCGCACGTACCCGTCTGCGGCGTCCGGTTCCGTCGTAGCGGCACTGCCCGCCTCTGCTTCCGACGCCATGTTTTCAAATCAATGGAGGAAGAAAAAAAAGGAAAATCGTCTCGCGCATCAACTTCCGGGTTGCCGTTAGCAGTGAGGTCAGCTCAGCAGCGCCACCGCAGGCTCTCGGGGGAACTGCACCTTACGTCCATTCTGAACGAAAGTGATATTGAAATAAATAAACTTCTCCAGATAATAAAGAAAGTATCTTAATAAGAATTAGCTTTATTTAGCAAAAGTCTATGAAAGGAATTAGTTACATTATACAGACAATAGACAAAGAGCCCATAACAAGAGCAGCCTGGACAAACAATGTTTTAATACTATTATTAATACATATGTGTTGTTATAATATTATATATATATAATCGTCTATGCATGTATAAAAGCAACAACATTTGTACACAGTAGGACCACTAAAAACGCGAAGACCAAAACATCACAAAGATATCAAATATGTCACCTTAAATCGCAAAGAATTATAATAATAATAATAATGTGAAACGTTCATGACTCAACTTAAGGCACATGAAATATAATTTTTTTTAAACGATGATGTTATTGCACGATAATGTTTGGATTGAAATATTTTACAATCTTTTAGGAAGCGCTTGAAAAGGAAGATTATCCTGCCGTCAGAATTCTTTAAATAAAAAGAATATAATAATGTGAAACACTGAGATAAACCATTTGATCTACAGTAACTCTGAAGCTGTTTAAGGGGAAATACGTGGGAATATGAGTGGTTTTCAGATCCTCCTTCTGTTTACATTTAGTTTTATTTTTCATGAAAATACATCTACAGCAAGAGACTGAAACAGTATCAGTCAATATTGATATTACATTTATGACATTGCACTATACAAGTTTGAGAAACAGTGTCATCATTATATAATTTGATATTCAAACCGGTCTAATTTCCTCAATGAATCTAAAGGATCGGGGAAAAAAAATGTCTCTATCTATTTTACAGTTATGTAAAAAAGAAAAGTCAGAATTAATTGAAATAAGTGGGTGCACAGTAACTAAGTACCCGCAGTACTTTCCAGTACACAGAAGTCGTAAAGTACATGTCGTACAATGTGTCCTCTGACTCCGCCCACTCCAGCTGATCATATGACCCCCAAAACAACTCGGCTCCACTTCCTCAAACTTCTCGCTTGCAGCACGCGCACCCCCAGCAGCAGGTCCTCCCGGAGCAGGAAACGAAACCGAGCTTCTGCAGGCTTCACACGGGCGCGCGTGCGGCTGCGTGACCCCCCCCCCCCCCCCCCCCCCCCCCCCCTACCCCCCCATTCAAACCTCCCTCTCAAATGGCGGGTGAGAGACGCGGACCAGCAGCGACACGAGCCCGTGTCCTCGCGCCGCTGCTGCTGCTCACCTGCTGCGTCAGGTGCGCGGCGGCCGGCGGCGGACCGAGCAACATCATCCTCATCCTGGCCGACGACCAGGACGTTCACCTGGGGGGGATGGTGAGTCGACGGCCTCACCTGTGTTGATCTGTGCGCGAGCCTTCTACCTGCAGACACACACACACACACACACACGTGTGTTTACAGGAGGCTGCCATTGTTACTTTTACCTGTTTATTGTTTGTTTCTTCCTCGCATTACTATTATTATACTTTATGGGGTTCTTATCGCCTTGATGTCCATGAAATGCAGAAGTTGGGCCCTCGTGCTGTTTCTGTGAATGCAGGAAGCTGTTTTACTGCTTAATATTGATTAATCAATTCAAAGTTAATCTGCAACTATTTCAACATGATTATTTATTTATTTACCTACAGAAGGCAAGTTATCAGAGAAATTCAAACGGGACAATAATTGGAGCAAAGGAAACAATAAATAATACACAATAAATAAGAAGTTAGTTAAATAATTGAATGAGTTCCAGCTGTTAGAGTTTCACACACATTCATGAAGGATTAAAGTTCATATTGTTTCTGTTCAGATTCCCATGAAGAAGACGAAAGCTTTGATTGGAGACGCAGGAGCAACATTTGTGAACGCGGTGAGTACATTTATTATAGTGTGTGTGTGCGTGTGTGTGTGTGCGTCTTTTGTGTCCCTAAAAAAATTCTAAATTATCTTTTTTTAATTTGTCATTTTTATGTAACCACTTAAAGTATATCTGGTTTAGTTTATACCGCGTAGCGCTTGAACGCACCACGCAAGTGGAAAACACATTGAATTAAATAAACATTATTTCACAAAGATGAGAACAGATTCACAAATACCTGGTGACCCCGACATATATATATATATATATATATATATATATATATATATATATATATATATATATATATATATATATATATCCCCTGTACTTTGACCTTTTTGATGTGTCATGTGTCATGTTTTAAATGTGTTGAAACTGCAGGTGTTAACACGTCTTCCCCTCCACTGTCACGCTCCTCTTTCATCATCCCCTCTTCCTCTTCTTCCTCTTCCTCTTCCTCCTCTTCTTCCTCCTCCTCAGTTCACGGTGACCCCGCTGTGCTGCCCCAGCAGGAGCAGCGTGCTGACGGGTCGGTACCCCCACAACCACGAGGTGAGGAACAACTCCCTGTCGGGGAACTGCTCCAGCGCCGCGTGGCAGCAGGGGCCCGAGGCCTCGGCCTTCCCCGTCTTCCTCGGCAAGCAGAAGTACCAGACCTTCTTCGCTGGGAAATACCTGAACCAGGTGAGACTCGTGAGCTCGGCGTGCTGCAGGGTTTTAATTTAATTTAATCGCAACAGAAACGAGAATCTACGGCGGCTTTACGCGGTATAAATATTAAAACTATTCTCATATTTACATCCTCTTTCCTCTCCCTCACTTCCTGAAGTTCAGTCAGAGTTTCTCTGATTTGTTGTCAGGTGACTTTTGGGTCTCGGGTGACTCGACGATGACGTCATAGTTTCACCGAGGCGCTCAGAATTTAATGTTTTTAACACAATCTGATTAAAGTTAACGGTTTATTTACGGAGAGATTTTAAATGAGACGTGAAGAATATTTTTTTATTCAACATTTTGGGCTTTTTTTTTCTTTTTCTGACCGATGTGTTCAAGGACCGTTGGAAAGATGAAAATCTGACCATAACGTCGTGTTTTTACAGCTTCTGGCTGTGACCGTCAATTAAATAAATAATTACTGCAACAACTAAAACTATATTTAACGCTCTTAAATTTAATATTGGATTCTGTTTTCTTTTTTTGTTTTCTTTGCCTTCAGTACGGGAAGAAAGACGTGGGCCATGTTCCACCCGGCTGGGACCAGTGGCACGCACTGGTGAGACGCGTACAAATACTACGTATGCTCGTACAAATACTACGTATGCTAGTACAAATACTACGTATGCTCGTACAAATACTACGTATGCTCGTACAAATACTACTCCGTGCGTTGCAGGTGGGGAACTCTCAGTACTACAACTACACGCTGTCCGTCAACGGCAAAGAGGAGAAGCACGGAGACGTCTACGAGGCGGACTACCTCACGGACCTCATCGTAAGTCTGAACCGGCGGTTTAAACCCGTTTTATGGGATGGAAAGAAAGACCGTTCACCTTCAAACGGTCTGAAATCAGTTCTTTGTGTCAATCATCAACCGGCTCCCAGGTGTAAAATGCATGAAAAGCAGGTAATGGTGATGAATTTGTGACTTTTACGAGCTGCACATTGGAGCTTCGAGCTAAATGCTAACGTCAGCATGCTAACGTGCTAAGGAGACGCTAGCGGATCGAGGAGCTGGATAACAATAACTCCGCTTGTTGTTTACGTCTTAACTGTTTTTAAAAAGTCTTGTGTTCCTTCTCGACTCCTCCTCCCTCCTTCCTTCCTTCCTCCATGCAGACGAACCGCTCCCTCCACTTCCTGGACGACCGGAGCCCCCAGCACCCGTTCTTCCTCATGCTGGCTCCTCCGGCTCCTCATTCGCCATGGACGGCGGCGCCGCAGTACGAGAAGCAGTTCGCCGACGTCAAAGCCCCCCGAGACGGGAGCTTCGACAAGGCCGGCAAGGTGGGGTCTACAGGGGGCGCCAGAACCAACACTACCACTTTAGTCCACAGGGGGCGCCAGAACCAACACTACCACTTTAGTCCACAGGGGGCGCCAGAACCAACACTACCACTTTAGTCCACAGGGGGCGCCAGAACCAACACTACCACTTTAGTCCACAGGGGGCGCCAGAACCAACACTACCACTTTAGTCCACAGGGGGCGCCAGAACCAACACTACCACTTTAGTCCACAGGGGGCGCCATAACCAACACTACCACTTTAGTCCACAGGGGGCACCAGAACCAACACTACCACTTTAGTCCACAGGGGACACCAGAACCAACACTACCACTTTAGTCCACAGGGGGCACCAGAACCAACACTACCACTTTAGTCCACAGGGGGCGTCAGAACGAACACTACCACTTTAGTCCACAGGGGGCGTCAGAACCAACACTACCACTTTAGTCCACAGGGGGCACCAGAACCAACACTACCACTTTAGTCCACAGGGGGCGTCAGAACCAACACTACCACTTTAGTCCACAGGGGGGGCCAGAACCAACACAACATGAACGTTCCTCGTCATAACTTTAAATATGATAACTGGTCTTTTTTTTCAGGACAAACACTGGCTGCTGCGTCAGCCCGTCAACCCGATGCCCGAGAGCTCCCTCAACTTCCTGGACAGCGCGTACAGGAAGAGGTGAAACTGCTCAACATTTCTCTTTCAGCTCGAGGTTTGGGTAGAAGTTATGTTTGAATGAAGGTGCAGGATTTCTCAATGTTTGCATTTTATTACATTCAAACGGTAAAGAAAGCTGTGAAAAATAAAGGAACGTGTAGCAGATTGATTTCAAAACCTTTTTGTGGCATTTCTTTTGCGTTTTTATTACGTTGATGCCAAAAAATTATGTTTTCACATTCAAGGAATTTGCCAAACAAAAATTGGATTGTGCAAAAAGTCACGAAACATGATTGTAAAATAGAAATATACAATAAAATAAATAGATTAGCTTTAAAAAGAAGAGCATAAAATGCACACAATATTCTAATTACATCAACTGTGACTGCAGGTGGCAGACGCTGCTGTCTGTGGACGACATGGTGGAGGCGCTGGTCCAGAAGCTGGACAGCATCAAGGAGCTGAACAACACCTACGTCTTCTACACCTCGGACAACGGCTACCACACGGGTTCGAGCCCCGCCGCTCGTCCTCCTCGCACGACTCCAACACGAACGCACTTCCTGCTCTGTCCTCAACCTCCATGTCCTCACTGTTCCCAGGTCAGTTCTCGCTGCCCATCGATAAGAGGCAGCTGTACGAGTTCGACATCCGGGTCCCGCTCATGGTCCGCGGCCCGGGAATCAAACCCAAGCAGACACTGCAGGTCGGACGCGCACACACACACACACACACACACACACACACACACACATACACACACGTGCACATGCACACACACAGCTGTTGACCCCGCGTGTCCTCGACCTCCTTCAGGCTCCGGTGTTGAATATCGATCTGGCTCCGACCATACTGGACATTTCTGGGACCAACCTGTCGTCTGTGAACGTGGACGGACAGTCGTTCCTCCCTCTGATGGTCAGCTGCTGCTTTTGTTTTATATTGTGACTTTTACTTTACTTTAAGTACACATTTATCTAGTTAAATATATACAGTTATGTACAACTAATATGTAATTAAAGATAATCTGCAGGAAGGAATGAAATGCAGATTGTGAGAGCTGTACATTTACGCTAACAATAAAAAATACACAAAGACAATAGAAACATAAATATATATTTAAAAAATAAGAATATATATATATATATATATTTGTATTTAATTTATTTAAAGTGTGTATATATATATATATATATATATATATATATATATATATATATATATATTTAATTTTTTAAAAAATTTTATTTATATTTTCTCCCAATTTGAATACCTATTTTCCTAAAAGTTCCTTTTTCCTCCATCTTAAAAACAGGCCCCTTCTCTGCGTAACGGCACCGCTCGGCCCTTTTTCCTCGTGGAGTACACCGGGGAAGGGCATCAAACGTCCGATCCCTCTTGTCCCAAACTGGGCCCCGGACTGTCTGTGAGTATCCATCATGGGCACCATGTACAAAAACACATGTATCTTAAAAAGAAGTGGGAGTTTATGCCATTCTTTAATGGCTTTGAAAGAAAAAGCCCATTGTGCAAGAAAGAGGAAGCTTCTCTTTCCTCTCTCTGCTGTTTGTATTCAAATGATCTCACAGCGAGGTTTAGTCAGTCGCTGTTCCGGAGCTTTCCATCACATCGCATGGTCATGAAGAGGTCTGTGCAGACTCGACCTGCAGAGGTAAAACAAAGTAAATGTACAGAAAACACACTGTAAATGTACAGAGAACACACCGTAAATGTACAGAGAACACACAGTAAATGTACAGAAAACACACTGTAAATGTACAGAAAACACACTGTAAATGTACAGAGAACACACCGTAAATGTACAGAAAACACACAATAAATGTACAGAGAACACACTGTAAATGTACAGAAAACACACCGTAAATGTACAGAAAACACACAGTAAATGTACAGAGAACACACAGTAAATGTACAGAAAACACACAGTAAATGTACAGAAAACTCACCGTAAATGATTAAATTGTCTCTCTCCTAAAGCTGCTATAAAACCAGCCATCAGGGTGCGACTTTCAACCTCTCGGCTCTTCACCCCAAAGTAGTTCATGAGGAGATTATAAGCGGCCCTTTTAAAATAAACATGTAAATCCTGTTCATGTCCTCAACAGCAATGTTTAAAATGTCACCTCATCATGTGACCAAAACTTTAACGAGCTCAAAACTTTAACGAGCTCAGAGGACATCAAAGAGACCTGAGGGAAAACCCGTCTGTCCTCTTTCTACACGCTCTTAAAGGGACAGTAGCGATGTGTATGAGGTACTTCTACATAGTCAGGGTATTACTACACTAGAGTACTGCACACAAAGTAAAGTACTGCTGTGGATGTATTTTAGACAATCAAAAGTGTAAATATCAGGTTAAGTGAACGTGATATTTATAATATTTTCACCCCTTTTAGCTTTCTGACGGGCAGCTGAGGCTGTTCACTCAACTATGACATCGTTTCAATGTTTCTTTTGTTAATTAATTAAATGTTATTATTCAGTTTGTATATATTGTGCATTATTTTTTAATATATTTTGTAATATTCTATTTGTTGTGTGTATTGTGCATCTTTGTTTTTAAATTGTGCATTTTCTTTTGTTTTAAAAATATATTGTGCATTTTTCTTTTTTCTATATATTGGTGCAAGTTTCTATTAAAAAAAATATATATATATTGTGCTTTATTTACTCTGTGTTCTCAAGCAAAGAATCTTTAGGAACAACAACGACATGTTTAGAACGTTCTTTTAGTGGATCGACGGATCAATAACTCAGACTTCACTCTGTCGTTCTGCAGCAATGTTTCCCCGACTGCGTGTGTGAAGACGCCTTCAACAACACGTACGCCTGCGTCCGCACGCTCGAGCGCCAGCACGACCTCCAGTACTGCGAGTTCGCAGACAGCGAGGTACAAAAGTACTCGAGTACCTTGAATGTGTACCTTTTCTATTTTCTGCAACTTTATTCTTCTCCACTACACCTCAGAGGTACATATAATAATAATTATAATAATACTACCGTTTTTCCCTTCCTGTCTCGTATCTCCAGATATTTTTCCGTTGAATGTTTTAAGTTGATGATATTATTGAATATGATGCATTGATGTAGTATGTTCAAGTGTGGTATTACTACCTTTACTGAAGTACAGGATCTGAATACTTCTCCAGAAGCTCAGCAGCTCCTCTTTGTGCCCCCAGTCGTTCGTGGAGGTGTACAACCTGACGTCGGACCCCCACCAGCTGGAGAACATCGTGAAGAAGGTGGATCCGGCCGTCCTGCAGGCGATGAACCAGCGGCTCATCAAGCTGCAGTCCTGTCAGGGCGACAGCTGCCGTGTCGGCAACTAGACGTCTGCTTAACCGGCTTCACTCGCCTCGTGAAGTCGCACGAGGAAAAAAAGTTTTTAAAGTGTAACGGACGGCTGGATTCGGTTTCGGGGTCCTCCCCGTTTCTCACTTTCATGGTTTACGGGGACGCGAGAGCGGAGCCGTTGGTGAAGGACACGTTTTGATATTTTTGGGAAATGCATCCTGCTGGACGAGGAGATTTATACCTTGTGTACGATTTATTGAATATGCAGCTTAGCTTAGCATAAAAACTGGAAACACATTGCGGTTGTACAAGGAGGTATTTCTTGGTTGATGGGGAATCGTCCTTGTATATTAATAGCATTTGTACTTTTACACGTTTTTGTACACGCCCTCCACCAGAAAGTATATTTCCCAAAACCTCAAACTTTTCCTTGTATGTTGTGAAATTAATAGTTTTTTCTTCTTCTGAGCTGTGCACAAATATCTCTAAATAAAAGTTTATTATATTTAAGATAAACTCCTCGGTATATGACGCAGAACTACCGTTCAGTCTTTCTGCTCATGGACCGAAGCGTAAACTTCTGTTCTTCTTAATTATCACGTTTCAAAATGACATCTGAACATTTTAGTTTTTCACCGTTTTCACAACCGAAGGTTTATGATCGTTTGAGATTCTGGGAAATACGCTTCTTAACTTTCCTGCAGGGAAGATTAATTTCACTCGTGTCCGTCTGTTCCGTATAAAGCGCTAACCAGCAGCTAGTTAGCTTAGCACAATAAATATGGTGTCTTTTGGCCAAAACAAGTTCAGCCCTTTCCTCCCGTTTCCAGTCTTTATGCTAAGCTAGGCTAACCTGACGGTCGCCATCTTTTCATCCAGCGCCGACCCGCGTCCTCTGTTTTGAGCTCGCATTTTAATCTCTGCAGAACTTCCAATGAAGGAAGTTGAGACATTTCAGTCTTTTCTTGAACGTCGTCTCCGATTTTTGTGCCTCGAGGTTTGAAGACGGGTCAAAAACTTTTACAACGTTTTTTTAATTCTCATGTTTAATATTTTACACGTAATAACGTTTATATAAAGAGCCTTTATTGAAGCGGAGGACGGGAAATGTGATGTCATACTTTGTGTGTTGACGGTTTTTGTTGCACAGACGAGGCTCACGAGCTTTAAATGTGAATGTTTTTTGCACTGTGAGGAAATTTAAATAAATCAAAAGAAGCATTTAAATGCACTCGTGTGGATTCTTCTACAGAGTACTATTTAGTGTTTAACGGTGATATAAATAAGTTAAACTAATCTAGTAAAAAGTGTTAATGTGCAATATTAGTCAAGAATTATAACTTGTTCTGTGGATATATATATTTATTTATATTATATGTTCACATTTCATAACAGCTGTATCTGGCTTACTTTGCATCTTTAGTGGAGAAAACATTCATATGTACAATATGAATGTTTTGACAATTTTAAACTATGTTATCGGGTTTATTTTTTCCCAACAAGAAAAGATACAAGCGATGAGTCTGATGTTCAAGCCAACGTGACCTTTGACACTTCAACGGGTTTCATGAGGAGCTCGTTAATTTATGTTAAACTCTCTTTTGCAGCGCTGGCGCCCCCTAGTGGTCAATTGGGAATTGGTGATTAAAAAAGTACCCACTGAGTTTGGTGATTATAGTTGGAACAGTGTTCATTATTTTAGGTTTCTTTTTATGAATCAGACAAGGACACATCAGCTGTGGCTTCTTTAATAAATACGTTTGTTTACTTTTGTTCTTTTATTGCTGTGGTTTTTATATTTGTTAAGTTTTGTGTTTGCTTTGTGCTACATAATTAAAGATGTTATGTTACATTTCAAAATGTAAATATTAGCTGAAGCTTAGTGAACTGGAGCTGCGGTGTATAAGTACACACACACAGTACATTAAACATGTTTCAACAGCACTCGTGATTTATCTTCAACTCCGTTTTATTCACAACAGCTGATGGATGACGTCACCGTGAGCAACAACAAAGAGCAGCTGATGGATGACGTCACCGTGAGCAACAACAAAGAGCAGCTGATGGATGACGTCACCGTGAGCAACAACAAAGAGCAGCTGATGGATGACGTCACCGTGAGCAACAACAAAGAGCAGCTGAGGGATGACGTCACCGTGAGCAACAACAAAGAGCAGCTGATGGATGACGTCACCGTGAGCAACAACAAAGAGCAGCTGAGGGATGACGTCACCGTGAGCAACAACAAAGAGCAGCTGATGGATGACGTCACCGTGAGCAACAACAAAGAGCAGCTGATGGATGACGTCACCGTGAGCAACAACAAAGAGCAGCTGATGGATGACGTCACCGTGAGCACCAACAAAGAGCAGCTGATGGATGACGTCACCGTGAGCAACAACAAAGAGCAGCTGATGGATGACGTCACCGTGAGCAACAACAAAGAGCAGAGTCCAGCCGTTGGTACCTCAGAGGTACTTGTACACGGTTTTGTCCTGCAGGGTCTGCACCTCCAGCTTGACGGGGCATTTGTAGAGGTGCGACAGCAGCGCCTCCGAGTAGCCGATGAGGAAGTAGAACTTGGGCGGCGGCATCCTCTGCAGCATGAGCGCGCACACCACGAGCACGTTGCCCCGCCGCTTGATCACGACCTCGTTGGCCAGGCAGCCGTGGAAGGTCCCGAACATGAAGCGCCTCACGAACACGTCCTCCACGGTCCGCTCGGCCGCGCCCTCCTCACCTCGCAGGTTACCTGGAAGGAGAGGAGAGGAGAGGAGAGGAGAGGAGAGGAGAGGAGAGGAGAGGAGAGGAGAGGAGAGGAGAGGAGAGGAGAGGAGAGGAGAGGAGAGGAGAGGAGAGGAGAGGAGAGGAGAGGAGAGGAGAGGAGAGGAGAGGGAGAGGGAGAGGGAGACGAGACGAGACGAGACGAGACATCCATGTGGTCACTGGCTTTAAAGTATCAAAGAATCTTCAATTCATTCTGGATGAAAATCTGGATTTTAACTATTGGAGAAATAAATTGTAAAACCATCAAATGGAACTCATTAAACCGACGAGTCAGGGTATTGTTGGCATGCCGTTGCGTTTCCTCTTGTGTGTGTCATGCATTGCACACATTGCATCATTAATTAGTGCTCACTCGGGTGCTGTGACAGCCATCCTTTGCGGTGGCCGATGTGATGCGGCGGCAGCGCCTGCTCGTACGTCAGCGGTCTGTCGCCTTTGCCCACGCGGGCGCGAGCGGCTTGATTCTGGAACAGGAAGGAAGACGAGGAAGGAAAGAAGGAAAGAAGGAAAGAAAGACAAAAAGAAAGAAGCAAAATGTCAGCGAGGACGATCTTTGTTGAGAACTCGGCCGTAAGCCTTCATCTTAAAGCAAGGTTGCCCAGGAGAATTACCCACAATTCATTGCAATCTTAAATTAAAAACAGATTAACCAGTGGAATATCACATTTACACAAAAACATTACGGATTAAAGATGGAACACAACATTATCAAATATTGTATTTTGTCATTGAAAACAAGTAAATAGATTCTTTTAAATGACGTCTCATCTCATTAGGAAAGAGTCTTGTAGGTTAGGGACTTAAAGTATGAGATAAATACCCCCAATTGTACATCATATTTTCTGACGTCATTCATATTTACATAATTTAAAGCCCTCAGTCTCTCTCACTGAAACCATTTAACAGGTGACCTTAAGGGTTTAAGTCCTCGAGGGTTTAAGGCCTTAAGGGACCCAGGAGGGCTCACTATCAATATATATTTATGCTTATTTTTGCTCATGCAAATCCTAAATATGCAATAAATCTTTCTACAAGAAAGAACTTTGGTATATATCTTTGTAAATGATAGAACTCATGTGACCGAGTGAGTACAGGTATAAAATAAAGTGTCCTTGTGTGACTTAATAAACTCTGATGGCGTCCGGAGCGTTTACCTTGCAGCGCGCTGCAGACACGTGGAGGGCTCGGCTCCCGGAGGAGCCGCACAGCGAGCCGGACCGGAACGCCGTCCTCTGCAGAGGAAACACAGAAGCATCAGAACACCGGGACGAGTTATGAGAACTGAAGGTTTTTAAAAAGGCAACAAATGAGTCCAGAGGAGGAAATTATGGAAACACCAGACATGTGTTTAGTCCACAAGAAAGTGGTTGAATGGTCTTTTCAACTAGCTAACATTACCTGATAAGCAAAATATATATATATACACACACACACACACACACAAATGTTTATATATATATATATATATATATATATATACATACAAATATATATATATATACAAATATATATATATATATAATATACAGTGTATATATATATATATATATTATATATATACACACACACAAATATGTTTATATATATATATACACAAATATATATATATATATACACACAAATATATATATATATACACACACACACACACACAAATATGTTTATATATATATATACACAAATATATATATATATATAATATACAGTGTATATATATACATACATACATACAAATATGTATATATATGTATATAAACGTTAAAAAAGATATATTGATATGTTAAACTCAGAGGTATCCAACGTTAACGTGACTAACATGAAGCCGTGCTCCCGTTGACGCTCTCAAACGGAGCAGCAGAATAAACCAGAGCACACAGATCTGCTACGACGTCAAAACGACTTCATATAAATATCGTAAACGTTTAAATATGATTGTTACCGACCAGCAGACTCGCGCTCGCTGCGCTGCTCAAGGACGCCGCCATGTTTTTTGAGTATTAGAACGTTTCGGCTCGTAGTTTCCTCTGTTTTCACAAATTAGTTTTTTATCCCGTTGTAGTTTTAACGATTAATTAAAACTAACGCGACTAAATGATTATAACTCGTGTTTAAATAGGAAATATGTTGTTTCTCCGGCGAGCTAAGCGTGAACACGGGAACTGTTTATGCGACAGCTGCGCGTCTGTTTCCACCGGATGACTGTGTGCGCTGTACCAACCGGATGTAGAACAAATAAATCGTTTAAAGAACAGAGAGCTTTATAATTATGTATTCTGATAGTTATTTTTAGATGTTAATGTTTACATAGTACAATTTCGTATCCTATTACAAATCCTTTATTTGTATTTTTGTTAAAAGTTAATTGTTTCGAGATCTTTGTGGAAAGGGTGTACTTACTTCGAAAAGGCCGTACCGGAAGTGTTATTGCTCTGTAAGGAGAAACCAGAAAAACGTTCCCCCGGCGAGTTCCACTCGAATCTAAACTTATATTTATTGAAGCAGGCCGTCGGTTGAGACGCTTTGACGGTTGGATCAGACGTTTGACGATAACACGCAATAAAAGCCGCGATGCAGATGACGGAGATGTACGACCACGCGCTGCTCGGGATCCTGCAGCACGCCGGGAACATCAAGGACTTCCTGCAGGTTTATTTCGGGTTTCTGTACCGCAAGACGGACTTCTATCGCCTGCTGTCGGCCCCCAACGAGAAGATGGGCTTCCCCCCCGGGGTGGCGGAGAAGATGGTGTTGAAGGTGACGTGCGACCCTTTTTAAATGGCACCTGTATTGATATTATTAGTATTCGCCACTAAACATTTATTTTCTCGATATGACCTCCTCTGACAGGATTGTGTGGTTTGGTTATTGTGATATTTTACAGATGGATACAATAATAGAGGTGTTTTTATTTTGTAAAGGTACAAAAGTAGAAGTTGATATGGTGAACATCATTAATTTCACGCACGTGAAACAGCCTCCAAAATGAAACGGTTAAATTAACAAAACATAAACTTTATAACCTTCATGAAGGGATATGATTTATTACACAACTGTCATTACTAACTGCCATCCCTTATAAACGTGTATAACTTAGTTGCATATGACGATGTGGCGTATTTGCATATTGTATTCAATTGGGTCTGTTTTCCTTTTTTTGTTTTTAATATTTTTCCGTCACTTCTAAACTGATGGATATTCATTTGAAATGAAATATTAAAAGGTATTCTTCAGTCATCAGAGGCACCAAAATACAATATTATCACCAGAAAAAGTTGTTAATGTTTTTCTTTTTGAATAAATATATTTATATTTTTTGTTTATGTGTGTGTGTATATATATATATATATATATATATATATACACATTAATTTATATTT
>NC_046977.1:2900378-2920378 GCF_009769545.1 Cyclopterus lumpus | reverse complement strand
GGTCCTTTACAGACCTCAGTGCAGTATATAAAGTCAATTTAAATTAAAAGAAAGACGCGATATGCCAGCGAGACGATGTATCACTCTGTTAGATTTGTGGGAACAAAAAGAAAACCCAGTGACCTCGTTGTGTTTGAGCGCCGCCTCCAGGGGGCGCTGTGGCTTCATGAGCACATTAACCTACGCCCACGTGTCTCCGTCCACAGAAGGTGCACAACATGCTGAAGAAGGGCTGGGAGGCCGACGGCTCGCCCTTCAAAGGGCAGCAGTTCGACCCCTCCATGTTCGACATCCCGCCCAGCGCCGTGCAGTTCTGAGGAGGACGGAAAGACCGGCGGCCCGATTCCTCACTGTTGGACGGAGTCGGTTGTTTACCTGCTGCTCTGTTGTGTTGGACTAAAGGGGGCGGGGTCAAATGTTTGTTTATTTGATGTTTTGACATGTTTGAAATCTGATAAATACGAGTACTTTGTTCACTGTTCTACTCTTTTATTTAAAAACTCTACAGTGCCTATGTGAGGATTCTGTTCTCTTTCTGTTGTTCTCCTTATGTTGTTCTCTTTCTGGTGTTCTCTTTCTGGTGTTCTCTTTCTGTTCTCCTTTTGTTGTTCTCCTTCTGGTGTTCTCTTTCTGGTGTTCTCTTTCTGGTGTTCTCTTTCTGTTCTCCTTTTGTTGTTCTCCTTCTGGTGTTCTCTGTCTGGTGTTCTCTTTCTGTTGTTCTCCTTCTGTTGTTCTCTTTCTGGTGTTCTCTTTCTGTTGTTCTCTTTCTGTTGTTCTCTTTCTGGTGTTCTCTTTCTGTTGTTCTCCTTCTGTTGTTCTCTTTCTGGTGTTCTCTTTCTGGTGTTCTCTTTCTGTTGTTCTCCTTCTGTTGTTCTCTTTCTGGTGTTCTCTTTCTGTTGTTCTCCTTCTGTTCTCTTTCTGGTGTTCTCTTTCTGTTGTTCTCCTTCTGTTGTTCTCTTTCTGGTGTTCTCTTTCTGGTGTTCTCTTTCTGTTGTTCTCTTTCTGTTGTTCTCTTTCTGTTGTTCTCTTTCTGTTGTTCTCCTTCTGTTGTTCTCCTTCTGTTGTTCTCTTTCTGTTGTTCTCCTTCTGTTGTTCTCCTTCTGTTGTTCTCTTTCTGGTGTTCTCTTTCTGTTATTCTCCTTCTGTTGTTCTCTTTCTGTTGTTCTCCTTCTGTTGTTCTCTTTCTGGTGTTCTCTCTCTGTTGTTCTCCTTCTGTTGTTCTCTTTCTGGTGTTCTCTTTCCGTTCTCCTTTTGTTGTTCTCTTTCTGGTGTTCTCTTTCTGTTGTTCTCCTTTTGTTGTTCTCTTTCTGGTGTTCTCTTTCTGTTGTTCTCCTTCTGTTGTTCTCTTTCTGGTGTTCTCTTTCTGTTGTTCTCCTTCTGTTGTTCTCTTTCTGGTGTTCTCTTTCTGTTCTCCTTTTGTTGTTCTCTTTCTGGTGTTCTCTTTCTGTTGTTCTCTTTCTGTTCTCCTTCTGTTGTTCTCTTTCTGGTGTTCTCTTTCCGTTCTCCTTTTGTTGTTCTCTTTCTGGTGTTCTCTTTCTGTTGTTCTCCTTTTGTTGTTCTCTTTCTGGTGTTCTCTTTCTGTTGTTCTCCTTCTGTTGTTCTCTTTCTGGTGTTCTCTTTCTGTTGTTCTCTTTCTGTTCTCCTTCTGTTGTTCTCTTTCTGTTCTCTTTCTGTTCTCCTTCTGTTGTTCTCTTTCTGGTGTTCTCTTTCTGGTGTTCTCTTTCTGGTGTTCTCTTTCTGTTCTCCTTCTGTTGTTCTCTTTCTGTTGTTCTCTTTCTGTTGTTCTCTTTCTGGTGTTCTCTTTCTGTTGTTCTCCTTTTGTTGTTCTCTTTCTGTTCTCCTTCTGTTGTTCTCTTTCTGTTGTTCTCTTTCTGTTCTCCTTTTTTTTGTTCTCCTTCTGTTGTTCTCTTTCTGTTCTCCTTTTGTTGTTCTCCTTCTGTTGTTCTCTTTCTGTTGTTCTCTTTCTGTTCTCTTTCTGTTGTTCTCCTTTTGTTGTTCTCTTTCTGTTGTTCTCTTTCTGTTCTCATTTTGTTGTTCTCCTTCTGTTGTTCTCTTTCTGGTGTTCTCTTTCTGTTCTCCTTCTGTTGTTCTCTTTCTGTTGTTCTCTTTCTGTTCTCTTTCTGTTGTTCTCTTTCTGTTGTTCTCTTTCTGTTGTTCTCCTTCTGTTGTTCTCTTTCTGGTGTTCTCTTTCTGGTGTTCTCTTTCTGTTCTCCTTTTGTTGTTCTCTTTCTGTTCTCTTTCTGGTGTTCTCTTTCTGGTGTTCTCTTTCTGTTCTCCTTTTGTTGTTCTCTTTCTGGTGTTCTCTTTCTGTTCTCCTTCTGTTGTTCTCTTTCTGTTGTTCTCTTTCTGTTCTCTTTCTGTTGTTCTCTTTCTGTTGTTCTCTTTCTGTTGTTCTCCTTCTGTTGTTCTCTTTCTGGTGTTCTCTTTCTGGTGTTCTCTTTCTGTTCTCCTTTTGTTGTTCTCTTTCTGTTCTCTTTCTGGTGTTCTCTTTCTGGTGTTCTCTTTCTGTTCTCCTTTTGTTGTTCTCTTTCTGGTGTTCTCTTTCTGTTCTCCTTTTGTTGTTCTCTTTCTGGTGTTCTCTTTCTGTTCTCCTCTTGTTGTTCTCCTTCTGTTGTTCTCTTTCTGTTCTCCTCTTGTTGTTCTCCTTCTGGTGTTCTCTTTCTGTTCTCCTCTTTCTGTTCTCCTTCTGTTGTTCTCTTTCTGGTGTTCTCCTTCTGGTGTTCTCTTTCTGTTCTCCTCTTGTTGTTCTCCTTCTGTTGTTCTCTTTCTGGTGTTCTCTTTCTGTTGTTCTCTTTCTGTTCTCTTTCTGGTGTTCTCTTTCTGGTGTTCTCTTTCTGTTCTCCTCTTGTTGTTCTCCTTCTGTTGTTCTCTTTCACGTCAGACTGTTGCAGCATTTAGTTTCCATCCAAATGAAGAAGACGTTCGGAGTTCGATTCTTCACGGCTGTAAAATCATTTTGTCGTCTTCTGAAGATTTCCTCCTCTTCGTCGCTCTTCTTCTTCTTCTTCTTCTTCTTCTTCTTCTTCTTCCTCGCTGCTCCTGAACACATCGTGACGAAGACGACTCTGTTTCGGCTCCTCTTCGTCGACTCGGACGACGACTCGACCTGAACAAAGAAAACAAAGAAAACAAAGAAAACAACAAACTATTGTGAGATTAAAATATTGAACTTGGAAGTCAGATTTCCTCATTTACAATTCTCACCGGGGACTTTGAATTAAATTGTGCGTGTAGGGGGCGGAGGGGGGGGGGCGGACCCCCTTACAGGTTAATAAAGGGCCTAAAATAAATTGTTATTCTGGTTTATAAACAACAACAACAACAACAACAACATAAAAAAGCTTTGCAGTCCGCCTGCACTTTAATTAATTGCAACGAGAAGAAATTATTCACATTTTTATTCCCGAGTTTAAAAAAAAAAACTTCTTCTTGAAATAGATTCAGAAACTTCATCAGCGACTTCCTCATTACCATATAATATATATATTATATTTATATAATATATATATTATATATTAATAATATATATTATATATATTATATATTAATATAATATATATATTATATTTATATAATATATTAATATATATTATATATTAATAATATATATAATATATTAATATATATTATATATTAATATAATATATATATTAATATATAATATATATATATATATATATATATAATATAGGATCATATTGGTTTCTCTCTCTCTCCATGAACCCCCCTCTCTCCTCCCTCTCTCTCTCTCTCTCTCCCTCCCTTTCTCTCTCCCCCCTCCCTCTCTCCTCCCTCTCTCCTGCCTCTCTCCTCCCTCTCTCCTGCCTCTCTCCTCCCTCTCTCCCCCCATCTCTCCTCCCTCTCTCTCTCTCTCTCTCTCTCCCCCCTCCCTCTCTCCTCCCTCTCTCCCCCCATCTCTCCTCCCTCTCTCTCTCTCCTCCTTCTCTCTCTCTCCCTCTCTCTCTCCCTCCCTCCCTCTCTCCCCCCCTCTCTCCTCCCTCCTCCCTCTCTCCCTCTCTCCTCCCTCTCCCTCCCTCTCTCTCTCTCCCTCTTTCCTCCCTCTTTCCCCCCTCTCTCCTCTCTCTCTCCCTCCCTCCTTCCTCCCTCTCTCCCCCCCTCTCTCCTCCCTCTCTCTCCCTCCCTCTCTCCCCCCTCCCTCCCTCTCTCCTCTCTCTCCCTCCCTCCCTCTCTCTCTCTCTCCCTCCCTCCCCCCTCTCTCCCTCTCCCTCCCTCTCTCTCTCTCTCTCCCCCCTCTCCTCCCTCTCTCCCTCTCTCCCCCCTCCCTCCCCCTCCCCCCCTCTCCTCCCTCTCCCCTCCCTCTCTCTCTCTCCCTCCCTCCCTCTTTCCCCCCTCTCTCCTCTCTCTCTCCCCCCCCCCCCCCCTCTAGAGAAACACGTCACGTGGTGAGCTCTCCTCCCAGTGTCGTGGTATTTAAGGAGTCGGTCCTCAGACCCGACATCACTCGGTGCCCGAACCGTCCGAGACGAAATTTGGTGCGTGTTTTTTCTGCGCGTGTTTGTGTGAGCGTGCGCGCGCGCGCGTCGGAGCTGCAGCTCGAACCACTCAGCCGTCCGGAAGCTCTGAGGTGGGCGGAGACTCCGAGAGCCCCGAGGTGTCCTCCGGTCCGCAGCGACGCACACGCGCATTCCGGACGACTCGGCACCCCGCACCGTCCCGAGGAGGTGCAGCATCATGGCTGCGACGACGTGCACGCGCTTCACGGATGAATACCAGCTGTACGAGGAGCTGGGCAAGTAAGCTGCCGTTACTCACGCCTTCCCCCCCCCCACCCCCCCTACCCCGGGTGCGCGTCCCAACCGCAGTGGGGGGAGGGGGGGTATGATGTGATGGATGCAGATCCAAAACGCCGGTTCCGGAGCTCTCCTGCGTGATAATGACTATCTATATGCATTGCTTTGATTTATGTATTTACACTATTAGACTTATTTTTAATGCAGTTCGATTTCTGCATGATCACTTCGGGGAACCCCCCCCCCCCCCCCCCCCCCCCTAAAGGCTAATTAGGGACAAACGGGCCTGAGGAGCCTTAAGCTCCCTCATCACCAGCTGGCTGTGATCACAGGGGCTCAGTGGGGAAGTCACATGTAACGAGGTGTGTCCCGGGATCAATAAATAAATAAATAAAGAGAGAGATTTATTTATTTATTTGGACGAACGGAGACTGAGCGGTGCAAAGTGGACTCGGTGTCGGTGTCAGGTTGTGCGTGGGCAGAGAGGAACTCACAGGGACATTTATTCCACAGTTCCAGCGCTGCTTCAATGTGTGTGTGTGCGCGTGCGTGTGTGATGCAGATGTAGGATGTTGAAATACGTGTTCAAATAACTAGTCCATCGACAAAAAAACTGTTTTCAATGATTTATTAAATGTTTTTTTACGCCATTTATCGAGAAAATTAATGTTCCAGATTAATTGTTGCATTTCAGGTGAATGAAAATATGACTAATGATTAATTCATTAATTGTTAGTTACAAAGAGTGGGTTACTAATGTAGCATTACATGACCACGATGGACAGTTTGAGGGGGGGGGATGCAGAAACCCCTTCACTCAGGAGGAGACCAAAGACAGAGCAACAAGAGAGGACATGACCGTCTTCATGTGGACTCAAACCACAGACTGTACGAGGTGGACGTGGTCACATGACGTCACTCCTCGGTTTGAAGCATCCACTTCCACATTTTGGTCTTTGCCCTCTTTGGGTCGATCATCCTCTACATTATGGTCTGTTTGACTCTAAATGACCATAATTTACTAAATGAACATCACGCTGTATTGAAGAAGACTTGAAACTAGAGATTGAGACCAAAAACTAATGTTTACAATGTTTACTGAGGGAATACATCAAGAGAAGTAGAGTCATTTATATAGACTTCTATACAACCAGAGGAGTCGCCCCCTGGTGGTCAGGAGAGAGAATGCAGCTTTAACACATGAAGCATAGACTTCTATACAACCAGAGGAGTCGCCTCCTGGTGGTCAGGAGAGAGAATGCAGCTTTAACACATGAAGCATAGACTTCTATACAACCAGAGGAGTCGCCCCCTGGTGGTCAGGAGAGAGAATGCAGCTTTAACACATGAAGCATAGACTTCTATACAACCAGAGGAGTCGCCCCCTGGTGGTCAGGAGAGAGAATGCAGCTTTAACACATGAAGGATAGACTTCTATACAACCAGAGGAGTCACCCCCTGGTGGTCAGGAGAGAGAATGCAGCTTTAACACATGAAGCATAGACTTCTATACAACCAGAGGAGTCGCCCCCTGGTGGTCAGGAGAGAGAATGCAGCTTTAACACATGAAGCATAGACTTCTATACAACCAGAGGAGTCGCCCCCTGGTGGTCAGGAGAGAGAATGCAGCTTTAACACATGAAGCATAGACTTCTATACAACCAGAGGAGTCGCCCCCTGGTGGTCAGGAGAGAGAATGCAGCTTTAACACATGAAGCATAGACTTCGCTTTAAAGAACCCGAGGTTGCCGCCTGGTAAGCACAGAGGTAGGATCCATCATTTAAATTAATTAAAGTGACAGCGCAGACTAAAACCAACTGCCTCACAAAATTGGTCGTTATGGCATTTTTGGTATTATTGATCGCACCTCGTACAGGGGAAATATTGTACAGACATCTGGCAACGCTGATATAATTACATGAGATTATAATAGTTTTATCAAACGACAAGAAACTAGACAATAATTATTTTGCTGCCATGTTTGCTCATCAAACCCAAACAGAAATAACCACCTCAGTCACTTCTCAGAGCTAATTTTATCTCACCTCTTTGTTGTTACGCAATGAAACTCTCACACACTCCCCTCAGAGTGAATATTATGAATATTATGTGATGTAAGGTGACCTTGAGTGCCATAAAAGGCTCATGAAATAAAACTATTATCAATATTATTATTATTTTTATAAGCATGCATTAAATATTTAAAATGCCAGTTTTTGAGTTTTAAAAATGTAATATTACACACCATTCTGAGTTAATTATAGTTTTTTCTATAAGTCTTAAGCCTATGCTTCATGTGTTAAAGCTGCATTCTCTCTCCTCACCACCAGGGGGCGACTCCTCTGGTTGTATAGAAGTCTATGCTTCAAGTGTTAAAGCTGCATTCTCTCTCCTGACCACCAGGGGGCGACTCCTCTGGTTGTATAGAAGTCTATGCTTCATGTGTTAAAGCTGCATTCTCTCTCCTGACCACCAGGGGGCGACTCCTCTGGTTGTATAGAAGTCTATGCTTCATGTGTTAAAGCTGCATTCTCTCTCCTGACCACCAGGGGGCGACTCCTCTGGTTGTATAGAAGTCTATGCTTCATGTGTTAAAGCTGCATTCTCTCTCCTGACCACCAGGGGGCGACTCCTCTGGTTGTATAGAAGTCTATATAAATGACTCTACTTCTCTTGATTTATTCCCTCAGTAAACATTGTAAACATTAGTTTTTGGTCTCAATCTCTAGTTTCAAGTCTTCTTCAATACAGCGTGATGTTCATTTAGTAAATTATGGTCATTTAGAGTCAAACAGACCATAAAGCAGGGGATGCTTCAGGGGCGGGGCTACAATGTGATTGACAGGTCTCTACCACGGTGTTAAACGCTGACGACCAAAATAATGGAACTGGACGGGTGACGTCACGTGACGACGTCCACTTCTTACAGTCGTCACGTGGTCAGTGTCCCCATGACGACTGTAACATTCTCTCTCTTTTTGCTCTGTTTTTGGTCTCCTCCTCCCGGGGAAATCATCCGTCTCTTTAGCTGCTAAACGCTCCACTTTGTTCCCCAGTTAGTCTGAAACGATGATGTATTATTACAGATTAAACTGTCAGCACCATATAAAAGTCTCCAGCTGCCACATTAAACACACTTTATGAACCTGAAATGGGACATTCTGCACCACGGGGTCACTCCTACGTGTACTTTCACTTGCAGTATTTTCGGGCATGCAGATCAGAGGTCAGAGGTCAGAAGGTCAGAAGGTCAACCTGCCGCTGACTCTGCTTTTTTTAATGTAGCGGCTGACACCCGTCTCCTCTTCCTGCCCCCCCCCCCCCCCCCCCTTGTCTTTGTTTCCCAGGGGAGCCTTTTCAGTGGTGCGCCGCTGTGTCAAACTCTGCTCGGGCCAAGAGCACGCCGCCAAAATCATCAACACCAAAAAGCTCTCGGCCAGAGGTGAGAAGAGGAGGAGGAGGAGGAAGAGGAGGAGGAAGAGAAGGAGGAGGAGGACCAGGAGGAAGAGGAAGAGCAAGAGGAGGAGGAGGAAGAGGAGGAAGATGAGGAGGAAGAGGAAGAGGAGGAGGAGAAAGAGAAAGAGGAGGAGGAAGATGAGGAAGAAGAGGAGGAGGAGGAGGAAGAGGAGAAAGAGGAGGAGGAGGACGGCGAGATGATTCCTCATGATATCAGTTTTATTTACGTTGTATTTGTGGCGAAAATAACGTCCCAGAAATCATCTGAAAATCAGGGAGTTACCTCACATCCTTGTCTCCTCTGCCCTCGTTTTTCAACTACTTCTCTCCTGCTATGTCTCCTTGCCTCGTCTCCTCTGTTTACCAGATTCCCCCTTACGTTTCCTTCCTGTAGCCTCATCTTCATTTCCTCTCCTCATTCCTCCTTCCCTCTCCTTTTCTCTCCTCCTCTCCTCTCGTTTCCTCTACTTCTCTCCAGCTAAGTCTCCTTGCCTCGTCTCTTCTGTTTTCCTCTCCTCTTCTCCTATCTCCTCTTGTTTACTTTCCTCTTCTATCTCCTCCCTTTCTTCTTCTCTCATCCTCTCCTCTTGTTTCCTCTCTTTTCTCTCCCGTCCTCTCCACGTTTCCTCTCCTCATGTTTCTTGTCTTTGCGACCTCATCTCCTATCTTGTCTTCTTGTTTCCTCTCCCCTTATATTGTCTCCTCTTCGCACCTTGTCTCTCCTCCTCCTCCTCTTTCTTGTCCTCTTATTTCCTCTCCTCTTATTCCTTCACGTTTCCTTTCCTTTCCTCTCCTCTTCTTTTTCTCCTTCCTCCTCTTCCTCCTCTCCCTCCTCTCCTCTAACTGGAATGAGAGGTTAAATGGACATCTGGGAAAGGAGTAGCCCTCAGGCTGTGTGTGTGTGTGTGTGTGTGTGTGTGTGTGTGTGTGTGTGTGTGTGTGTGTGTGTGTGTGTGTGTGTGTGTGTGTGTGTGTGTGTGTGTGTGTGTGCGTGTGTGTGTGTGTGTGAAATGAGGGTTTCTCATTGGTTGACTCCTCTGACTGTTGCAGATCATCAGAAACTGGATCGAGAAGCCAGAATCTGCAGATTGTTGAAGCACTCGAACATCGGTGAGACTTTAAAATCACAAAGTTCTTGAGATTAATATCACACGACTACTGACATCATTACTACTGACATCACTACTACTGACATCATTACTACTGACATCACTACTACTGACATCATTACTACTGACATCACTACTACTGACATCATTACTACTGACATCATTACTACTGATATCACTACTACTGACATTATTACTACTGACATCATTACTACTGATATCACTACTACTGACATCACTACTACTGACATCATTACTACTGACATCATTACTACTGACATCACTACTACCGACATCACTAGTACTGACATCATTACTACTGACATCACTACTACTGACATCATTACTACTGACATCATTACTACTGATATCACTACTACTGACATCGCTACTACTGACATCACTACTACTGACATCATTACTACTGACATCATTACTACTGACATCACTACTACCGACATCACTAGTACTGACATCATTACTACTGACATCATTACTACTGATATCACTACTACTGACATCGCTACTACTGACATCACTACTACTGACATCATTACTACTGACATCATTACTACTGACATCATTACTACTGACATCACTACTACCGACATCACTAGTACTGACATCATTACTACTGACATCACTACTACTGACATCATTACTACTGATATCATTACTACTGACATCACTACTACTGACATCACTACTACTGACATCACTACTACTGACATCATTACTACTGACTCTACGACTACTGACATCAGTACTACTGACATCAATAATACTGACATTATTACTACTGACATCATTACTACTTACTCTACGACTACTGACATCATTACTACTGACTATACTACTGAAATCATTACTACTGACATAATTACTACTGACTCTACTACTACTGACATCATTACTACTGACTCTACCACTACTGACTCTACTACTACTGACTATACTACTACTGACTCTACTAACTCTACTACTACTGACTCTACTAACTCTACTACTGACTATACTACTACTGACTATACTGATTCTACTACTGATTCTACTACTGACTCTACTACTACTGACTATACTGACTCTACTACTGACTATACTACTACTGACTCTACTAACTCTACTACTGACTCTACTACTGACTCTACTAACTCTACTACTACTGACTATACTGACTCTACTACTGACTATACTACTACTGACTCTACTAACTCTACTACTGACTCTACTACTACTGACTCTACTAACTCTACTACTGACTATACTACTACTGACTATACTGACTCTACTACTGACTCTACTACTACTGACTCTACTGACTCTACTACTACTGACTCTACTAACTCTACTACTGACTCTACTACTACTGACTCTACTAACTCTACTACTACTGACTCTACTAACTCTACTACTGACTCTACTACTACTGACTCTACTACTGACTCTACTACTACTGACTATACTGACTACTACTGACTCTACTACTACTGACTCTACTAACTCTACTACTGACTCTACTACTACTGACTATACTGACTACTACTGACTCTACTACTACTGACTATACTGACTACTACTGACTCTACTAACTCTACTACTGACTCTACTACTACTGACTATACTGACTACTACTGACTCTACTACTACTGACTATACTGACTACTACTGACTCTACTACTACTGACTATACTGACTCTACTACTGACTCTACTAGTACTGACTCTACTACTACTGACTCTACTAACTCTACTACTGACTCTACTAGTACTGACTCTACTAGTACTGACTCTACTACTGACTCTACTACTGACTCTACTACTACTGACATCATTACTACTGACTCTACGACTACTGACATCATTACTACTGACTCTACGACTACTGACACTACTACTACTGATTCTACTACTACTGACTCTACTAACTCTACTACTACTGACTCTACTACTACTGTCTCTACTACTACTGACTATACTGACTCTACTACTGACTCTACTACTACTGTCTCTACTACTACTGACTCTACTAACTCTACTACTACTGACTCTACTACTACTGTCTCTACTACTACTGACTCTACTAACTCTACTACTGACTCTACTACTGACTCTACTACTACTGACTCTACTAACTCTACTACTACTGACTCTACTGACTCTACTACTGACTCTACAACTACTGACTCTACTAACTCTACTACTACTGACTCTACTGACTCTACTACTGACTCTACAACTACTGACTACACTAACGCTCAATGGAGATTAAGTAAAGTATTTTGACTCCTCTTCTTCCTCCTGCAGTTCGTCTCCATGACAGCATCTCGGAGGAAGGCTTCCACTACCTCCTCTTTGACCTGTGAGTTGTTTCCTCCTTCCTTCCTTCCTTCCTTCCTTCTCTTCCTTCCTTTTTCTCTTTATCTGCCTTCTTGTGCTGCCCCCCCTCCTTCCTCCTCCTCCTCCTCCTCCTCCTCCTTCCCTGGTCCTTAATGTTCCACTCCCTTCCTTCAATCCTCACTGCATCTATCTTCTTCTTCAATATCTGCATTTCTTCTTCTTCTTCTTCATCGTCTCCTCCTCTTCATCCCCTCCTCGTCTTCCAAGGCAGTCCCCCCCTCCCCCTCCCCCCCCCCCCCCCCCCCTCCCCCTGTTACATAACAGGCCTCCCCTCCTCCCCTACCTCCATCCTTGCGGCTTCCACTCACACTCACACACACACAGATGCAACACTCCCCCGCACTGGAGCCAGTCTCCATGGCAACCCAGTCAGAGTGAATCCTGCAGCCGGGGTTTCCCCCCTAATGAGGACATCCCCCTCCTGCCTGTGTGTGTGTGTGTGTGTGTGTGTGTGTGTGTGTGTGTGTGTGTGTGTGTGTGTGTGTGTGTGTGTGTGTGTGTGTGTGTGTGTGTGTGTGTGTGTGTGTGTGTGTGTGTGTGTGTGTGTGTGTGTGTGTGTGTGTGTGTGTGTGTGTGTGTGTGTGTGTTTTAACCTCCTTCTTTACATTTTCAGGGTGACAGGAGGAGAGCTGTTTGAGGACATCGTGGCCAGAGAGTACTACAGTGAGGCCGATGCCAGGTATGATGATGATGATGATGATTCTTCTTCTTCTTCTTCTTCTTCCTCTTCGTCAGTTTCCTCTCATCTCTTTAGATCATTTTATCCGTTATGCAGACTTATAGCTCCAATGGATAAAACTCTCTGTGCATTTTTTATTTGAACTGAATTGCAAATCAAGGTCGAAGCACCGCCCCCCCCCCACGCCCCCCCCCCCCCCCCCCCTCCTCCAGCCCCCTCCTCCAGCCCCCCCCCCCAGACGGATGGAAACGTACACAAAATAAGTGCAACACACGCCCACGCTGCAGCCAAACCCGCCCCTCAGGAAGTAGACTTAAATCAATTTGAGTGTGGAGGCGGTTTGTGGAGGCGAGAGAAGAAGAAAGGCAGAGAGGAAGAAACGAAGGACACGGAAGTCTGACAAGGAGGAGGAGGAGAGGTAGAAGTAGAGAGGGAGTAAAAAAGAGTTATTTTACAGTTGTTTTTTGATCATTTTTAAACATCTTTAACTCTCACTCTTTGTCTCACATTTGGCCTTTTTTTATAACCTCCACCTGATATATATATATATAGAGAGAAATAAATAGAAATACATATGTATATATATATATATATATATATATATATATAAATAAATAGAAATATATAGAAATACATATATATGTGTATTCAAGGCTTTAAATATATATTTTTTATTCATTTAATGCAGAACAATAAAATTATCTCGTTTTTTTATATTTTTTTTTATTTTAATTTTGTGGATTCAAGGTGATGTCAATCAATCAAACATGGTGTTGGCTTATTCACTTTAATAAGAGCACGCCCCCCCCCCCCCCCCCCCCCCCCCCCCCCTCTAGTGGCCATCGTTATTATGACGGGAGCAAAGGAGGAGGTCGACGTTTGGGATGAAACTAACTCAGGACTTTCACCCAGGAGAGCGCTGTTCGAGTCCTGGGTGAACTTTTCATTGTACTTTTAGTTATGAACTTAAAGGGCCGGCCCCCTATTGCACAAGTTAGGTAAAATCATTTCTAGACATAAGAGGATTAACGCTCTCATGTAACCAATGGACGTTTTAAAGATGTTATAATCTGTATTAATTTAAGTGAAGTAAAGCTGGTTGCTGAGGACACGTATCTATGCTTCTTCCTCTCTATTCTCGAGCTCTACTCTCCCTATTATTATATTTTCTCCGCTCTCATCTGCCTTCATTCTCCCTTGTTTCTTTGCATATATTATGTGTGTGTGTGTGTGTGTGTCACTCAATGTGTGTGTGTGTGGGTGTGTGATTAGCATGGCTTGATGACTGTCTCTCTGACGGTTACCTCTCTGTCCTCCCTCTGCAGTCCTTTCCCTCCTCTCTCTCTCTCTCTCTCTCTCTCTCTCTCTCTCTCTCTCTCTCTCTCTCTCTCTCCACACCGTTACATAGTCTCTTGACCAGTTCGCCCAAATGACACAAAGAAAACATATTTTCTTGCATCCGGTGTCTTTTCCAGTTTAGGTTTGGAGAGAAATGCCTCACCAACTATTTGATTCAAAAACACAAACCTGTCAATCACCGTGTAGCCCCGCCCCTAAAGCATACCCTGCTTTATGGTCTGTTTGACTCTAAATGACCATCATTTACTAAATGAACATCACGCTGTATTGAAGAAGACTTGAAACTAGAGATTGAGACCAAAAACTCATGTTTACAATGTTTACTGAGGGAATACATCAAGAGAAGTAGAGTCATTTATATAGACTTCTATACAACCAGAGGAGTCGCCCCCTGGTGGTCAGGAGAGAGAATGCAGCTTTAACACATGAAGCATAGACTTCTATACAACCAGAGGAGTCGCCCCCTGGTGGTCAGGAGAGAGAATGCAGCACATGAAGCATAGACTTCTATACAACCAGAGGAGTCGCCCCCTGGTGGTCAGGAGAGAGAATGAAGCTTTAACACATGAAGCATGGACTTCTATACAACCAGAGGAGTCGCCCCCTGGTGGTCAGGAGAGAGAATGCAGCTTTAACACATGAAGCATAGACTTCTATACAACCAGAGGAGTCGCCCCCTGGTGGTCAGGAGAGAGAATGCAGCTTTAACACATGAAGCATAGACTTCTATACAACCAGAGGAGTCGCCCCCTGGTGGTCAGGAGAGAGAATGCAGCTTCAATACACTTCAGATGTTGACTATGTTGGTGCTCGGTGCCCTTTAGTCATGTTTTAAACATTTTCTATTTTAAACAAAATCCCATTCACCTCCATTGTTTTGGGTTAATGATAGAAAACAAATATCTAAAAATCTGAGATAAATCAGGAAATATGTTTTTCTTCTTCTCACCATATGATCCTCTGTTCCTCCTGTCAGATGTTCCTCTATTGATGTATTACCCGTCTTTCATGTTTCCTTTCCTTCCTGTGTTGCCTCCTTTACCCCCCCCCCCCCCCCCCCCCCCTGTCGTTTTGTCTCCACAGTCACTGTATCCATCAGATTCTAGACTGTGTGTCTTACACCCACCAACATGACATAGTGCACAGGGACCTCAAGGTGTGTGTGTGTGTGTGTGTGTGTGTGTGTGTGTGTCTCATTGTGTCGCATTGCCCTGCACCCCCGTGTCTAAGGGTACATGCTTGTTGTCGTACTGTTTTAATTTGGTGCCTGTGATTTTATTTATAAAAAACAAACCAACACAAACGCCTGTGCTTGCTGTCTGTCAGTCTGACTCTTTGTTTGTTTTGTGCTTTTGGGACTCTTGTTGCACTATTTTAGACGGTCTGACCCAGAAGTGTGATTTCCTGTGGGCCCCGGCAGAGAGAGAGAGAGAGAGTGTGTGACTAAGCATGAAAGAGGGAGAGAGAGAGAGAGAGAGAGAGTGTGTGACTAAGCATGAAAGAGAGAGAGAGAGAGAGAGAGAGAGAGAGAGAGAGCGAGCGAGCAGCGTCTACTTCAGACACTCAGGAAAAAGCAGCGCTCCTGAATACATCACCCAGGGCAGACAAAGCCCAGGGCAGACACAGCGCCTCCCACACGGGGCTGCAGGTCACGCCCACTCTTCCTGACTCACGTGGAAGACGTGCACACACACACACACACACACACACACACACACACACACACACACACACACACACACACACACCTCCTCTCAGACAGGTGTTATTGTATTCATTTAGTGTGTGTTCAGTGTGAGTGTGCGGCGAGAATACTCGTGCATGGATGTGACAGTTGAGGGGGGGTGAATGTGCATCAGACTAACCTGCCCCCCCCCCCCCCCGCCCCCTGCTGTTTGCGTGCAGTCATTGCATCCAGCAGATCCTGGAGGCCGTGCTCCACTGCCATCAGATGGGGGTGGTACACAGAGACCTCAAGGTGAGTCACCTGCAGTGTGTGTGTGTGTGTGTGTGTGTGTGTGTGTGTGTGTGTGTGTTGGGAGGTATGTGAACCACGTTCTGAAGGCCGGTAAGTGCTGTGTCTGCTTGTCTCTGCATGTGTGTGCGTCCGCCGTGTCCACACGCGCATGTGTGTGTCCTTCTTGTGTTGCATTGAGCTGATTCTCTGCACGCATTTTTTTTTAAATTATTATTTTTTTTATTGAACGTTTTGTGAAAAAACAACTTGAAAGCAGCTTTTTTTGTTTCCTCCCCAAAATGTTTAACGCTGCCGTGACGTAGAAGTGTACTTCAGGGGGCGTCAGTACGCCGTGACGTCACTGGGGGGGGTGTGGTTACAGGTGCCACAGACTCGAGAGTCTAAATCTTTAATAAATATAAATATGAAGTTAGGTTTTATTGGGTTTCAGACTTTCCCAGCAGCTTGATGAATAAATGACTTTATTAAGAACAAATTTACATCAGATTTTTGTCTCTTATTATTCTCTTAAATTGCTCTAAAAGATTTCTCAAAATTACATTTAATTTATAAATGCAAATCAAAGGATGCCACTTTATTATAACCGACCACACAGCATCTAATCGCATTATATAAACAATCAATAGTTTATAACTTATCATTACAAAGTCTTAGCATTATATCTATTTATATTTTTACTTTCGCTCATAGCAACTTAAAAAATGTTTAAAACTGTTTACATTATATTACATTCCGAAGCATGTTAATAAATGTGTTTATAACCATTAAAACTATGTGATACAACCTCATCGGTAACTCATTAACTGTTTCATAAACCAGTTAGATGAGTTATAGTGGTTAAAAAATAAGTTTAGAAATATTTTAAAATGTTCTCTCTGCATTACAGCGTGCTATAATGTTTTATAAGCGTTTATTATTTGCTTATAAACTTTAAACAGGAGGTCATATAAAATGTCCTGTTTTTGAAGATGCAAAACGAAAATAACCACACACAAAGAGACACAAAATAACAACAAAATGACCACAAAGAGACACAAAATAACAACAAAATAACCACAAAGAGACACAAAATAACCACAAAGAGACACTAAATAACAACAAAATAACCACAAAGAGACAAAATAACAACAAAGAGACAAAATAAGAGACAAAATAACCACAAAGAGACACAAAATAACCACAAAGAGACACAAAATAATCACAAAGAGACACTAAGTAACCACAAAGAGACACAAGATGCAAACCAACACCGTGATTGTTACTTTAAGGGTGTCTTATTTATATCACATGAATTTCTATAGAAAACATTCAGGCCCGGCTCACATTATTGCAGTCGGACTCTTCCAGTGAATTGAAGGTTCCCTCAGAGGAGGCAGAAGGTCGGGAGGCGCTCATGATTATTTCCCTCGTGGAGGTTCATAACGTTGTGTAGAGGAAAAGAGATGTTGTTGTTGTTCATGAAACACGACTGAACGATCAAAGTAAGTTATCTTCTGCTCTGAAAGACAAGAGGAAGATGAAAGAGACACTAAATAACCACAAAGAGACTAAATGACCACAAAGAGACTAAATAACCACAAAGAGACACTAAATGACCACAAAGAGACTAAATGACCACAAAGAGACACTAAATAACCACAAAGAGACACAAAATAACCACAAAGAGACAAAATAACCACAAAGAGACTAAATAACCACAAAGAGACACAAAATAACCACAAAGAGACTAAATAACCACAAAGAGACACAAAATAACCACAAAGAGACTAAATGACCACAAAGAGACACAAAATAACCACAAAGAGACACAAAATAACCACAAAGAGACTAAATAACCACAAAGAGACACAAAATAACCACAAAGAGACAAAATAACCACAAAGAGACTAAATAACCACAAAGAGACAAAATAACCACAAAGAGACTAAATGACCACAAAGAGACACAAAATAACCACAAAGAGACACAAAATAACCACAAAGATACTAAATAACCACAAAGAGACTAAATAACCACAAAGAGACTAAATGACCACAAAGAGACACTAAATAACCACAAAGAGACTAAATGACCACAAAGAGACTAAATAACCACAAAGAGACACTAAATGACCACAAAGAGACTAAATGACCACAAAGAGACACTAAATAACCACAAAGAGACACAAAATAACCACAAAGAGACTAAATAACCACAAAGAGACACAAAATAACCACAAAGAGACAAAATAACCACAAAGAGACTAAATAACCACAAAGAGACAAAATAACCACAAAGAGACACAAAATAACCACAAAGAGACTAAATAACCACAAAGAGACACAAAATGACCACAAAGAGACTAAATAACCACAAAGAGACACAAAATGACCACAAAGAGACACAAAATAACCACAAAGACACAAAATAACCACAAAGAGACACAAAATAACCACAAAGAGACAAAATAACCACAAAGAGACAAAATAACCACAAAGAGACTAAATAACCACAAAGAGACACAAAATAACCACAAAGAGACTAAATTACCACAAAGAGACACAAAATAACCACAAAGAGACACAAAATAACCACAAAGAGACTAAATAACCACAAAGAGACACAAAATGACCACAAAGAGACTAAATAACCACAAAGAGACACAAAATGACCACAAAGAGACAAAATAACCACAAAGACACAAAATAACCACAAAGAGACACAAAATAACCACAAAAAGACAAAATAACCACAAAGAGACACTAAGTAACCACAAAGAGACACAATAACCACAAAGAGACAAAATAACCACAAAGAGACAAAATAACCACAAAGAGACACAAAATAACCACAAAGAGATTAAATAACCACAAAGAGACTAAATAACCACAAAGAGACAAAATAACCACAAAGAGACAAAATGACCACAAAGAGACACTAAGTAACCACAAAGAGACAAAATAACCACAAAGAGACACTAAGTAACCACAAAGAGACAAAATGACCACAAAGAGACACAAAATAACCACAAAGAGACAAAATGACCACAAAGAGACACAAAATAACCACAAAGAGACACAAAATAACCACAAAGAGACAAAATGACCACAAAGAGACAAAATGACCACAAAGAGACACAAAATAACCACAAAGAGACTAAATAACCACAAAGAGACAAAATAACCACAAAGAGACAAAATAACCACAAAGAGACAAAATAACCACAAAGAGACACTAAATAACCACAAAGAGATGCAATAACTCTGTTTTCAATCTTTATGCTAAGCTAAGCTACGTTAATGGCCCGCTAGCTGCAGCTTCATATTTACGGCACAAACATATAATAATTATAATAATATTAATATCCACTTCCTGTTGAGAAGTCCCCCTCTTCATTTAAAAAGCGTTCATAGTTTATACATCAGCCAGCAGAGGGCGACATGACGTCTGACCTGAAGCTCAACATCCAGCTGGTTCCTGCAGCCGGTTGTCGGCTGCATGTGGTTCAGGACTCTGTCTCCATGTGGTTCAGGACTCTGTCTCGTGTGGTTCAGGACTCTGTCTCCATGTGGTTCAGGACTCTGTCTCGTGTGGTTCAGGACTCTGTCTCCATGTGGTTCAGGACTCTGTCTCCATGTGGTTCAGGACTCTGTCTCGTGTGGTTCAGGACTCTGTCTCCATGTGGTTCAGGACTCTGTCTCCATGTGGTTCAGGACTCTGTCTCCATGTGGTTCAGGACTCTGTCTCGTGTGGTTCAGGACTCTGTCTCCATGTGGTTCAGGACTCTGTCTCCATGTGGTTCAGGACTCTGTCTCCATGTGGTTCAGGACTCTGTCTCGTGTGGTTCAGGACTCTGTCTCCATGTGGTTCAGGACTCTGTCTCGTGTGGTTCAGGACTCTGTCTCCATGTGGTTCAGGACTCTGTCTCGTGTGGTTCAGGACTCTGTCTCCATGTGGTTCAGGACTCTGTCTCCATGTGGTTCAGGACTCTGAACCAAAAAAACAACCACAAAGACAGAAAATGAGTAAAAGGAGGTGCAAAATAACCTTAAAGAGATACAAAGTAACCATAAAGAAACACAAAACAACCACAAAGAGACACAAAACAACCATAAAGAGACACAAAACAACCATAAAGAAACACAAAACAACCACAAAGAGACACAAAACAACCATAAAGAGACACAAAACAACCATAAAGAAACACAAAACAACCACAAAGAGACACAAAACAACCATAAAGAAACACAAAACAACCACAAAGAGACACAAAACAACCACAAAGAGACACA
>NC_046977.1:2872878-2897878 GCF_009769545.1 Cyclopterus lumpus | reverse complement strand
CAGAACATCACATTCGCAGAAAGAGACACGATGCTCGTGTGATATTTGGCGCCTCATGCGAGAGAGCGAGAGAGAGAGAGAGTGAGACATCCTGTCACTTCGCGATCATCTATTTTGTTCTCTTGTGTAAAACGTATTTTGTAACTTCTGAGATAATTAAACCGTTATTTCACTTGTTGGATCTATTTTCCCGCGATGTATGTTTTTCAATATTTGTCTCTATTTTATTTTGAGTTTCTTAAAAAGTGCTTCCTAAATAAAAAATATTATTATTACAAAAATGATGATATATTAATATTCATAAAATAATAATAATTATTATTACAATAATATATAATAACTAGTATTACAATATTTTTTATTAATAACATACTCATAAAAATATTTAATATTTAATAACAATTAAATATTCATAAAATATAATAATATTATTATTATTTGTTATGCCAGTAAAGCTTTTTTTTTGAGCGAGAGATAGAGAATAAGTGAAAAATAATGTTTCTGATGTTTTGAAGTGGTGGTATGAAGTACTTATACACAGTCTGTGTATTACTACACTAGATGCAGCTGCAACATCTATTTTAGACCTCAAAATATCAGCATATGTGTACTATTACTCAGTATTTCTACTTCCGTCACCACTGCATCATCACGGTGACGTTACATTAATATTATTATTATTATTTCATGCATCTCTCTCTGCATGTTGCAGACTTCATTAAATGTTTCAGGTCTTTAAAGCCGCCGTCTCTCTTCTCTCAGGGGGCCATTTTGACCACCATGCTCGTCTCCAGGAACTTCTCAGGTGAGCGCGGCCTCGCGGCGCACACGTTAGCCGGGATCTTGTGCCGCGACGTAACTCGAGCTTCTTGGTTTCTGTATTTATGTAAACAACTTACCATATTCACCAGATCTCGGCTCTGCTGTGAGAGACGGCTCTGTGTTAATAACCTATATAAATATATACGAATGCTTTATTTTCAATAAATTGTTGAAGTTGAAATGAATCTATATGGTGATTCCAATGTGCTTTTTTCCCCTCTGCTAGCTATCTAGCTAGCTCGCTAATTCCACCATGCTTTCATGCTACAGTTAGAGGCCGTTAAAGATTAATCCGCCGCTGAAAATAGTCCCAAACTAGCTAGTCCTTGTTAACTAAAAATGTGTGTTTTTAAAAGATGTACTTCTTCGGTAGGAACCAGCTCCATACAGCCACTACTCCACCCGCCTCCTCTTCCTCCTCTTCCTCCTCTTCCTCACGCTGCCTTCCTCTCTCTGTGTTTCAGTGGGTCGGCAGGCCACGGCGCCGGCCTCCGTCAGCGGCGGCCTCATGGATCAAGGTAAACTCACCAGAGCCGGAGATGTCCAGAGATCTCTTTCAACTGTGTTCAGCATTTCAACAATAAAGTCACAATTTTGAGAATAAAGTCACAATTTCAGTATTAGCGCTAATAGTTAAAAGTATTCTCATAAGTTCAAATGTCTTCTTAACTTTTAAACTTCATTCTCAACTTTTCAAATCTTAACTTTTAATTAATTCTCAATTTTTCAAATGTATTTTTATTTATTTGTATTCTCAACTTTTCAAAATGTATTCTCAATTTTTCAAATTTGTTCTCAATTTTTCTAATTTCTTCTCAATTTTTCATATTTATTCTCGACTTTTAAAATGTATTCTCAATTTTTCAAATTTATTCTCAATTTTTCAAATTTATTCTCAACTTTTAAACTTTATTCTAAAAACAACAACAACATCCCCCCCCCCCCCACACACACACACCTTTCAGACTCTTCCGTATATTTGAACATCTTCTCACTTTTACATCTCTGACATCTCCTCACATCCTTTCCTAAAACCTCACATCCTTTCCTCCTTCCTCCCACCGAGTCACAACATCACACGCTCCCCCCCCCCCCCCCCCCCCCCCCCCCCCCCCCCCCTCCCTCCATTAATGCTTCTGGACTGGTTGCCAAGGTAAGCAGAGTATTACCCCTCGGATATCTTTCGCTGTTGCGCAACACGGTCCCGCCTCCTCCGGGGGGACCCGGGAGCGCCCGGATTGGAGGAGGCGCTTGTCGTGTAGCTTTCAAGTCGAGGATGTCGCTTCTTCGTCCTTCATCATCGTCGCTGAGCACCTTGAGGCGATTCCAACCAGTCCAGCCCACTCGTTGAGATACACATCACATACCTGCATCTCCACTCTGCAGCATGCTTTCACTCCTAATCCCCCCAACACACACACACACACACACACACACACACACACACACACACACACACACACACACACACACACACACACACACACACACACACACACACTGAGGCTGTGCGTGCATCTGTCTGTGAGTGTATTTGGATTATATGGAGCATTAGTGTGACTTTTCCCCTCTGCTTATCTAATGCGTTGGCCGCGCGGCCGCCAGTTGGATGAAGCTTTATTTATTTATTTATTTTAATGTCTTTTTTTCCCAGGACGGAGGGCGGGTTTTCTCTTCTTTTTTTTTTAGAGGGAGGGATGAGCTCCGGGGCTTTCTCGTCCCTTCAGGGTGAAGAAGTGCAGGACGAGCACTGGACGCCGTTTGCTGGGTTTTTATTTTGACGTTTCGCTCTTTTAAATAATTTCTTGTTGAGTTTTACATTTGTGAAACATGGTCGTCGGAGGCTGAAGGATGTGTTCTCTTCCGTCTGAGGGTGTTTCCTTCTGCTTCTCCGCAGCAGCCAAGAGTCTCCTCAACAAGAAGGCCGACGTCAAGGTGAGCTCCTCTCTCCTCTCTCCTTGTTTCCTCTTCTCTCCTCTCTCCTTGTTGCCTCTTCTCTCCTCTCTCCTTGTTTCCTCTTCTCTCCTCTCTCCTTGTTTCCTCCTCTCTCCTCTCTCCTTGTTTCCTCTTCTCTCCTCTCTCCTTGTTTCCTCCTCTCTCCTCTCTCCTTGTTTCCTCCTCTCTCCTTGTTTCCTCTTCTCTCCTCTCTCCTTGTTTCCTCCTCTCTCCAATCTCCTTGTTTCCTCCTCTCTCCTTGTTTCCTCTTCTCTCCTTTCTCCTTGTTTCCTCCTCTCTCCGATCTCCTTGTTTCCTCTTCTCTCCTCTCTCCTTGTTTCCTCTTCTCTCCTCTCTCCTTGTTGCCTCTTCTCTCCTCTCTCCTTGTTTCCTCTTCTCTCCTCTCTCCTTGTTTCCTCTTCTCTCCTTTCTCCTTGTTTCCTCCTCTCTCCGATCTCCTTGTTTCCTCTTCTCTCCTCTCTCCTTGTTTCCTCCTCCCTCCTCTCTCCTTGTTGCCTCCTCTCTCCTCGTTTCCTCTTCTCTCCTCTCTCCTTGTTGCCTCCTCTCTCCTCTCTCCTTGTTTCCTCCTCCCTCCTCTCTCCTTGTTGCCTCCTCTCTCCTCTCTCCTCGTTTCCTCTTCTCTCCTCTCTCCTTGTTGCCTCCTCTCTCCTCTCTCCTTGTTTCCTCCTCTCTCCTCTCTCCTTGTTTCCTCTTCTCTCCTTTCTCCTTGTTTCCTCCTCTCTCCGATCTCCTTGTTTCCTCTTCTCTCCTCTCTCCTTGTTTCCTCTTCTCTCCTCTCTCCTTGTTGCCTCTTCTCTCCTCTCTCCTTGTTTCCTCTTCTCTCCTCTCTCCTTGTTGCCTCTTCTCTCCTCTCTCCTTGTTTCCTCTTCTCTCCTCTCTCCTTGTTTCCTCTTCTCTCCTTTCTCCTTGTTTCCTCCTCTCTCCGATCTCCTTGTTTCCTCCTCTCTCCAATCTCCTTGTTTCCTCCTCTCTCCTCTCTTCTCTCTCCTTGTTTCCTCCTCTCTCCTCTCTCCTTGTTGCCTCCTCTCTCCTCTCTCCTCGTTTCCTCTTCTCTCCTCTCTCCTTGTTTCCTCCTCTCTCCTCTCTCCTTGTTTCCTCTTCTCTCCTTTCTCCTTGTTTCCTCCTCTCTCCGATCTCCTTGTTTCCTCCTCTCTCCAATCTCCTTGTTTCCTCCTCTCTCCTCTCTTCTCTCTCCTTGTTTCCTCCTCTCTCCTCTCTCCTTGTTTCCTCTTCTCTCCTTTCTCCTTGTTTCCTCCTCTGTCCGATCTCCTTGTTTCCTCCTCTCTCCAATCTCCTTGTTTCCTCTTCTCTCCTCTCTCCTTGTTTCCTCTTCTCTCCTCTCTCCTTGTTTCCTCCTCCCTCCTCTCTCCTTGTTGCCTCCTCTCTCCTCTCTCCTCATTTCCTCTTCTCTCCTCTCTCCTTGTTTCCTCCTCTCTCCTCTCTCCTTGTTTCCTCTTCTCTCCTTTCTCCTTGTTTCCTCCTCTCTCCGATCTCCTTGTTTCCTCCTCTTTCCAATCTCCTTGTTTCCTCCTCTCTCCTCTCTTCTCTCTCCTTGTTTCCTCCTCTCTCCTCTCTCCTTGTTGCCTCTTCTCTCCTCTCTCCTTGTTTCCTCTTCTCTCCTCTCTCCTTGTTGCCTCTTCTCTCCTCTCTCCTTGTTTCCTCTTCTCTCCTCTCTCCTTGTTTCCTCTTCTCTCCTTTCTCCTTGTTTCCTCCTCTCTCCGATCTCCTTGTTTCCTCCTCTCTCCAATCTCCTTGTTTCCTCCTCTCTCCTCTCTTCTCTCTCCTTGTTTCCTCCTCTCTCCTCTCTCCTTGTTGCCTCCTCTCTCCTCTCTCCTCGTTTCCTCTTCTCTCCTCTCTCCTTGTTTCCTCCTCTCTCCTTGTTTCCTCTTCTCTCCTTTCTCCTTGTTTCCTCCTCTCTCCGATCTCCTTGTTTCCTCCTCTCTCCAATCTCCTTGTTTCCTCCTCTCTCCTCTCTTCTCTCTCCTTGTTTCCTCCTCTCTCCTCTCTCCTTGTTTCCTCTTCTCTCCTTTCTCCTTGTTTCCTCCTCTGTCCGATCTCCTTGTTTCCTCCTCTCTCCAATCTCCTTGTTTCCTCTTCTCTCCTCTCTCCTTGTTTCCTCTTCTCTCCTCTCTCCTTGTTTCCTCCTCCCTCCTCTCTCCTTGTTGCCTCCTCTCTCCTCTCTCCTCATTTCCTCTTCTCTCCTCTCTCCTTGTTTCCTCCTCTCTCCTCTCTCCTTGTTTCCTCTTCTCTCCTTTCTCCTTGTTTCCTCCTCTCTCCGATCTCCTTGTTTCCTCCTCTCTCCAATCTCCTTGTTTCCTCCTCTCTCCTCTCTTCTCTCTCCTTGTTTCCTCCTCTCTCCTCTCTCCTTGTTGCCTCCTCTCTCCTCTCTCCTTGTTTCCTCTTCTCTCCTCTCTCCTTGTTTCCTCCTCTCTCCTCTCTCCTTGTTTCCTCTTCTCTCCTCTCTCCTTGTTTCCTCTTCTCTCCTCTCTCCTTGTTTCCTCCTCTCTCCTTGTTTCCTCCTCGCACCCTCCTCAGCTTCATCTGTTTGCTCCTAGCTCCTAGCTCCTAGTGCCTAGCTCCTCACTCCTGCCTCCTCGCTCCTCCTCAGCTTCACCTCTTCATCTGTTTGCTCCTAGCTCCTAGCTCCTCACTCCTGCCACCTCCCTCCTCAGCACATCCAGCAGCAATGAACATTTACAGATTGCAACCTGCAATTGGTTGCAATCTGTAAATGTTCATTGCTGCAAATCTTAAATATATGAATAAATTCTACATAAATTTGTGCATAAGTTCTGTTCTCCGGTGTTTTGTGTCTTTACGATAGTTTACTTTTAAAAACAAGATAATTACTGGTTTGCACAATATTATATCTTTATGATTTTATATGATTATTATATTTCTATCTTATATAAAATAGTCTTCTATCTTCTCACAAGTTAATATTTTTTGTACAAAATCGACAATATATATTATAAAACTATATATTTTTTCGGGGACTTTGGACCTTTCGGAGTCGTGTGAGTAGATTATTAACAGTGAAGCAGCCGCTGGTTTCTTCTTCCTCTTCCTGTTCCTGTTCCTCTTCCTCTTTTTCTTCCTCCTCTCAGTCTCTCCTGTTGACACACTCTGTCTTTCATTAACCTTTCTCTTCCTCTTCCTCTTCTCCTCTGCACACCGGCCCCGCCCCCTCTCTCCTCTGTTGGCCCGATGCTAATCTCAGATTATTTCCCACCAGATGATTAATTTATGGTCACATAATCACGACTTCCACTTTGCTGACTCTCTGCACCCTGACGTCTCTTGACTCTCAGCACCCTGAAGTCTCAGCACCCTGAAGTCTCTTGACTCTCTGCACCCTGACATCTCTTGACTCTCAGCACCCTGACGTCTCTTGACTCTCTGCACCCTGACGTCTCTTGACTCTCAGCACCCTGAAGTCTCTTGACTCTCTGCACCCTGACGTCTCTTGACTCTCTGCACCCTGACGTCTCTTGACTCTCAGCACCCTGACGTCTCTTGACTCTCAGCACCCTGACGTCTCTTGACTCTCAGCACCCTGAAGTCTCTTGACTCTCAGCACCCTGAAGTCTCTTGACTCTCAGCACCCTGAAGTCTCTTGACTCTCTGCACCCTGACATCTCTTGACTCTGTGCACCCTGACGTCTCTTGACTCTCAGCACCCTGACGTCTCTTGACTCTCAGCACCCTGACATCTCTTGACTCTCTGCACCCTGAAGTCTCTTGACTCTCAGCACCCTGACATCTCTTGACTCTCTGCACCCTGACGTCTCTTGACTCTCTGCACCCTGACATCTCTTGACTCTCTGCACCCTGAAGTCTCTTGACTCTCAGCACCCTGACATCTCTTGACTCTCTGCACCCTGACGTCTCTTGACTCTCTGCACCCTGACACCTCTTGACTCTCAGCACCCTGACATCTCTTGACTCTCTGCACCCTGACGTCTCTTGACTCTCTGCACCCTGACACCTCTTGACTCTCAGCACCCTGAAGTCTCTTGACTCTCAGCACCCTGACGTCTCTTGACTCTCTGCACCCTGACGTCTCTTGACTCTCTGCACTCTGAAGTCTCTTGACTCTCAGCACCCTGACATCTCTTGACTCTCTGCACCCTGAAGTCTCTTGACTCTCAGCACCCTGACATCTCTTGACTCTCTGCACCCTGACGTCTCTTGACTCTCTGCACCCTGACATCTCTTGACTCTCAGCACCCTGACGTCTCTTGACTCTCTGCACCCTGACACCTCTTGACTCTCAGCACCCTGACATCTCTTGACTCTCTGCACCCTGACACCTCTTGACTCTCAGCACCCTGACGTCTCTTGACTCTCTGCACCCTGACGTCTCTTGACTCTCTGCACCCTGACGTCTCTTGACTCTCAGCACCCTGACGTCTCTTGACTCTCAGCACCCTGACGCCTCTTGACTCTCAGCACCCTGACGCCTCTTGACTCTCAGCACCCTGACGCCTCTTGACTCTCTGCACCCTGACGTCTCTTGACTCTCTGCACCCTGACGTCTCTTGACGTCTCTTGACTCTCTGCACCCTGACGTCTCTTGACGTCTCTTGACTCTCAGCACCCTGACGTCTCTTGACTCTCAGCACCCTGACGCCTCTTGACGCTCGGCACCCTGACGTCTCTTGACTCTCAGCACCCTGACGTCTCTTGACTCTCAGCACCCTGACGCCTCTTGACGCTCGGCACCCTGACGTCTCTTGACTCTCAGCACCCTGAAGTCTCTTGATGCTCGGCACCCTGACGTGCAAACCAAACCAGTGCTTCTACTGGGTGCTGTGTTAATCTTTGTTTCCCGGTTAACGCAGGGTATGCTTTAGGGGCGGGGCTACAAGGTGATTGACAGGTCTCTATGAGAGACATATAGGCCATCTCTACGTCCCTCCTCCTCAGTCCACATATGGTCACTTCCTGTTCAACGGATGACAAACAAAACTGGTGTCGACCTGTCAATCACCTGGTAGCCCCGCCCTGAAGCGTCCTCTGCTGTGTGGTCTGATTGACTCTAACTGGATTATACTTTATTAGACTTTAGAGCTCGAGAAGTGAAAACCTTAACGTGGTTTCTCTACTCGTTCTGTTGACGTTGTTTAGTTGAACTGTATGATGGGAGGATGGGAGGATGAGAGGATGGGAGGATGGGAGGATGAGAGGATGGGAGGATGGGAGGATGAGAGGATGAGAGGATGGGAGGATGGGAGGATGGGAGGATTAGAGGATGAGAGGATGAGCTTGACGTGCTAGCCGAGCCACTTTTCCTCCCGTTTTCCTGTGAAATTAAACATAATTATTCATAATCATGATTCACTCCGTTGGTTCTCCTCAAAGTGTCACGAGAGCTCTCTGGTCCTTTGTGCTCCGGGAACAAAGGTGATGCATCGTATATATATATTCTGTATATTCTCTATATATACTATATATTCTGTATATTCAGTATATATACTATATATTCTGTATATATACTATATATTTCATATATTCTGAATATATTCTGAATTTTTCAGCCTGTCGTTGGCTGTCTTGATGTGAAGCTTCATGACCTTTATGCGTTACGCCACTCACAGGGGGAGGAGCTACAGGGGGGAGGAGCTACATGGGGAGGGCTACAGGGGAGGGGCTATAGGAGGAGGAGCTACATGGGGAGGAGCTACAGGAGGGAGGAGCTACAGGGGAAGAGCTACATGGGGAGGAGCTACAGGAGGATGCGCTACAGGAGGGAGGAGCTACAGGGGGGAGAAGCTACAAAAGGAGGCGCTACAGGAGGGAGGAGCTACAGGGGGGAGGAGCTACAGGAGGAGGCGCTGATGCTTTGACAAAGTGGATGTTTTTATCTGCCAGATGTTGCTCAGCTGTCTGTCCATCTGCTGAACAGCAGCCGGTTCAGGGAACCCTGGAGCTCTGAGGAGGATCTGAGTTCACTGCAGAGTGAAGTGAAGATTTTCATTTATGAATGAATGAAAGGCTTTTTCATTCATTCATTCATTCATCACCTTTATTTAAAATGTTTTTGGGATCGACAGCGCGTCTCCTTTCTGAGAGCTATTTACACCTTTATTACACTTTTCAACACACTAAACACTGCTGTGACCAGCAGACTCACCCTCTCACCCTCTCTACAGTTCACCCTCTCACCCTCTCTACAGTTCACCCTCTCTCCCTCTCACCCTCTCTACCTCTCTCCCTCTCACCCTCTCTCCCTCTCACCTTCTCTACCTCTCACCCTCTCACCCTCTCTACCTCTCACTATCTCACCCTCTCACCCTCTCACCATCTCACCCTCTCACCATCTCACCCTCTCTACCTCTCACCCTCTCACCCTTTCTACCGCTCACCCTCTCTACCTCTCTACCTCTCACCCTCTCACCCTTTCTACCGCTCACCCTCTCTACCTCTCTACCTCTCACCCTCTCACCCTCTCACCCTTTCACCCTCTCTACCTCTCACCCTCTCTACCTCTCTACCTCTCACCCTCTCACCCTTTCACCCTCTCTACCTCTCACCCTCTCTACTTCTCACCCTCTCACTCTCTCTACCTCTCACCCTCTCACCCTGCTGCACTAATGCTACACTTCTGTGTTTCCTGCACAGCCGCAGACCAACAGCACGAGCACCAGTCCCAAAGGCCACACCTCCTCTGCTGCACTGGTACGTGTGTGTGTGTGTGTGTGTGTGTGTGTGTGTGTGTGTGTGTGTGTGTGTGTGTGTGTGTGTGTGTGTGTGTGTGTGTGTGTGTGTGTGTGTGTGTGTGTGTGTGTGTGTGTGTGTGTGTGTGTGTGTGTGTGTGTGTGTGTGTGTGTGTGTGTGTGTGTGTGTGTGTGCGTGCGTGCGTGCGTGTGTCACATTTAACATTTAGCCTCACATTTAACATGAGAGCTGAAAATGTGTATATTTATATGTATATATAAAATAAAATAGATAACAGGTCTCAGTAACTACAGTAGTTCATTTGTTGGGGACTATTTTCAGCGGCGGATGAATCTGGTGCTCCAGTGAATGTTTGTGGCTCAGAGATCTGCGTTGACTAAACATTAGAAATATATATATATATATATATATATATATATATATATATTAATACTGTTTGTCAAACTAGATTATTTTTTTAGTTTAGAGGGTTATTATTCCTGTTATTATCCACACAAGCTCTTCCTCAGCCAGTTTTATGAAATATTATTAAACACAAAATGATGTATTGCATGTACCTCGTTATCTTCAGTTCAAGCGTTAACTGTAGAAATATGAGTTATATTTCAGTACTCCGGTGAGTATTTATTACCATTTATGGGCTTAATTAGTAAGAAAACTGACTAGTAATGTGATTCTTCCTGATTTGGTTTCTATAAAATGGGACAACGATACATATTGAATCGATCAATCACTTCCTCCATCCTGATCCTCCGTGTATTGATCTCACGATTGATCTCCTTGTGACGCAAAACATTCCCTCTCTTCTCTTTTTCTACATGTTCTCTCCATTCTTTCTCCAGGAGCCTCAGACTACTGTCATCCATAATCCAATAGATGGGACCAAGGTACATCCTCCTCCTCTTCCTCCTCCTCTTCCTCTTCCTCTTCTTCCTCTTCCTCTTCCTCCTCCGTTCATGCATGCAAGCTTTGCTGGTCCTCTGCTGCCCCCTGTGGTCAGATGGATGCAGCTCGTGCTTCCGGCTGAAGATTAAATATTTAATAATCCCACGCTTCAGGCTGAGTGACAGCGGCTGAAGCGTCACGCGGTCGCACGTCCAGCTGCAAGAAAACACACCAAAAACAACGTGGTGTTGCAGATTGAGTCATGTCGTAGATCCGGTGTGTGTGTGTGTGTGTGTGTGTGTGTGTGTGTGCTCATGAGGGAGAATGAATGCATTAATTCTGTTGGTATAATTGATATTTCCGTCTGTGCAGGAGTCCTCGGACAGCAGCAGCACCATCGAGGATGAAGATGTGAAAGGTGATAAATAAAATAAACACCACCCACTGCTGATGAATCAGATGTGCTGCTCACAATTCTATTTAATGATTAAAAAGTTGAATGAAATCTTAGGAAATGAAACATCAGAGTTCACGTTTCGTACTCTTTGTTGTGATTTCAAGTGCATTCTTCATTTCAATGGATGGTTGTAAAATAAAAAGGTCGAGACAGATCAGAAGAAAAAGAGAGAGAGAGAGAGAGAGAGAGAGAGAGAGAGAGAGAGAGAGAGAGAGAGAGAGCTAAGCCTTCCTCAGTGTCAGGAGGACACACAGTAAATCTGGTCTAAAGCTCTGGGACCAGAATAGAGTGATGAGCTCAGATGATGCGTGATGGACGGAGGAGGACGAGCTCTTCATACCTCTGAAGGAAGGAAAGGTGCAGGTGAAGGTGGAGGTGCAGGTGGAGGTGAAGGTGGAGGTGAAGGTGGAGGTGAAGGTGAAGGTGCAGGTGCAGCCCGGGGTCATGGGGAGAAAAACCACTTCCTGCGTGGAAAAGGAAGTGAGTGCAACTTAGAATGAGTCTCAGTCGGCTCTCCGGTGAGTTCGTCCTCGCTGCGTCTGAAGGTGTTTGTGCACAGCTCTGTCACGCAATCACGTTGTTTGTTTGTTTGTGTGTTTGTTTGTTTGTTTGTTTGTTTGTTTGTTTCTGCAGCTCGAAAGCAGGAGATCATAAAGATCACAGAGCAGCTCATCGAAGCCGTCAACAACGGAGACTTTGAGGCGTATGCGTGAGTCCTCTTCCTCTTCTTCCTCTTCTTCTTCTTCTTCCTCTTCCTCTTCTTCTTCTTCTTCTTCTTCCTTTTCCTCTTCCTCTTCTTCTTCTTCTTCTTCTTCTTCTTCTTCTTCTTCTTCTTCTTCTTCCTTTCTTTCTTTCTGGTTTCCTTCCTGCAAAGTGAGAACCAGAAGCTCTCCATCAGCGTTAATCTGTGTGTTTTATCTTTGCATTAAAAGATTAAAGAGTAATTCGTCATTTCTGACCACACGATTAAGAATGATGCTGGAAAAGGGAGGAAAAGTAAAACACTCCATAATCAGTCAAAAATGTCAAAAACTCCTCAGTCGATATTTTGTGAAATTAAAACGAGTTATAAAAGCCAATTAGTCAAAAAAAAAAGAATCTGCTAACTCAAAATGATACGAAAAACGAACATTTGAGCTGCTTGATAAAAAATAAAAACCTTAAAGCTGCTCAGACTAAACGACGGGGCGGTAAAAGTTCCTCTTCTTTCCTGCGTGTCGTTGCAGGAAGATCTGCGACCCCGGTCTGACCTCGTTTGAGCCCGAGGGGCTCGGCAATCTGGTGGAGGGGATGGACTTCCACCGGTTCTACTTCGACAACCGTGAGACGGCCGTTAAAATGTCTTCGGTGACTCCAACGGAGCGACCGGGTTGTTGGTGAACTCTCTCTCTCTCTCTCTCTCTTTCTCCCCCCCCCCTCCCTCCATCAGTGCTCTCCAAGAACAGCAAACCCATCCACACCACCATCCTCAACCCCCACGTGCACATGGTCGGGGACGAGGCCGCCTGCATCGCCTACATCCGCCTGACGCAGTTCGTGGACGGGCAGGGCCACCCCCGCTCCAGCCAATCGGAGGAGACCCGGGTGTGGCACCGCCGGGAGAGCCGCTGGCAAAACGTCCACTTCCACTGCTCGGGAGCCCCCGCTGCCCCGCTGCAGGGATGAGGTACGCTAGCTTAGCTTAGCATGAAGACTGGATGCAGTGGGAAGCAATTTCATCAATAAAGTCTGCACCGCCTTCGGTCGTTTCTTCTCCGGGGACACCGTTGTTTTTAATATATTGTGCATCTATGTTAAATTTTTTATTTTTGACTTATCTGGTTATATGAAGGCAAATAAATAATACATTAATAAATTTAGCCAGGAGACCGCTGTTCGTTCTCCGTGTAAAAAAACTAAATGTCAACGTAGATTTCTTTGTCACGTGACTTTCTTAATCGCACTTCTATGGTTATATAAGTCGTTTTTGATTGAGCAGAAATGGCCCATTTTGAGGAGTGACTTTTGGTAAGATGTCATAACTGTTGTTGAAGGATTGACTCTTCGGTGTTGTGCTTGAAGATCGTTTCTGGTGCTTCTAAATGGTCAATAAAACAACTGTTGTAAAAACAATGTAAAATGTGTTGTGTCTAAAGAGACGGATATTTAACCTATTTTTGGTGGTGGAGACCAAAGACGGAGCAAAAAGAGAGGAAATATCCAACCTGCTGAATCAGCATGTTGCTCTGCTGGATGTGGAAATATGAAACTGGTTGACAGCTCACCTCCGATGTCTTTCCAGGTATCTGAACCCGAAGAAGGAGGAGCAGAGGAGGAGAGGATCATCTGAGACGGTGGACTGTGGCTTAAAGGAGTCTGAAGAGTCCGATCTTTGGGATCGTTGTCGCCCGCTCGCTCTTCTGCCTCTCCGACGCTCGTCATCATCGAACGAAGAAGAAGAAGAAGAAGAAAGAAAGAAAGGAAACTCTTTGTGTCCCGACACACCTGGACACACCTGTCCTCCTCTCCTCCTCTCCTGAGGATGTACCCTCTTCCATCGCCGTTACTTACCTACCGTGTGTTCTTCTGGCTGCACTCTATTGTACCGTATATATACATATATATATATATATATTTATTAGTCATTTTAAATCTTTCATTCTTGTATTTGTTTAGTTTTTTTTAACGCCGAGCATGACTCTTCCCCCGATGTTGTTTCTGCACGACTATGAAAACCCACCGAGAGAAGAGACGCCAGTGGGCGTGTTTTTAATTATCCGTCTTGGTTTGTTTTTTGTTATTTCAATGGAGCTTTTATTCATATTTCTTCCTTTTGTGTAGTCGACCCTGAACCGACGACCCCCCCCCCCCCCTCTCCGAGCCGAGCAGCATGCCGACATATCGCTATTATTGATCTGTGTGCGCTGAACATCGCAAGCTAACTACACGAAATCATGACAACGGTTGAAATTATAGTATCGCGCTGTTTGTGTACATTTATATACTTGACGATTATGCTGTAGATGGTATTCAATTGCATGATATTGCAAGTTAATAACATTGGTGAGTTGGGTGTTATCGTGCATTTCTGTTTGATTTTTTCTTCTGGTTTTTGGACTGAACTGCTGGTGAGCTATAATCTATTGCCTCTGTACGTGCATAAACTATTTATTTGTGTTGATATGATGAGTGTAGTTTATGAGGATACTGTCAGGACATAAGACAACATTAACAACAACAACAAAAAACACTTCTTTTTCACATCAGGGTTTTAGTTTAGATTATTCCTTACTTTTTTTAATGCAGATTTTTGCTTTGCACACACACAAACACACACACACAAAACGACCAACAAAATGACCAAACACATAAAATAAAGTTTAAAAACATTGCATTAGTTCAAGTTAAGCGTTCTCTGTGACAGAGCACTAACCCGTCCACCAGAGGGCGCCACCGGCCAACAGAATTCAGGCTTCAACATGTAGTTCTCTTTTTTTTTGGGATGCTTCGGCTCAAATTTCACAAGAGTTTCAATGTGCAAAAACTGTAAATACAGTAAACAAAATCACGCAAAAATGAGAGTGGAGAGAATAAAATACTTCAATGATAAAAACATGTGCATGAAGATGATAAATAAAATATGTGGGCTGACATTAATAAAGCTTTTTTTTAAAAGACACACGTTTCACAATAATGAAATTCAAAGTGCAAAAGAAACACGTTCTGAAGGGACATTTAAATGTGAATTAGAATAGAATGAGACGGAATAAAAGCTTTAATTTTATTAAAAAAGTCTTCAGCTGTGAGAGAAAAAATAAGTTTGTTCCAGATATTTGGAGCATGAAAAAAAGAATGAAAGAAGTTGTAAGTATTTAAATTCTTGCTGATGCGACGCTGAATCGTGAGATTTAATCTTCTGTGTGGTCAGAATCTTTGTGGTTAAAAATAAGAATTTAGCGAGTCAGTTTTTATCTCTTTTGCGCATTGAAACCAAACCTAAAAGATATCTGGATTATCGTCAGACAGACGCTGTATTTAGTTACTATTAGCACCATTAGCTCCATTAGCATCATTACCTCCATTAGCACCATTAGCACCATGAGCACCATTAGCACCATTAGCACCATCGAGACCATCAGCACCATTAGCTCCATTAGCACCATCAGCACCATTAGCACCATTAGCTCCATTAGCACCATTAGCTCCATTAGCACCATCAGCTCCATTAGCACCATCAGCTCCATTAGCACCATTAGCACCATTAGCACCTCCCTTGAAGGCCGTGAAGCCCTAACCAGTGCTCCTTCCTGCCCAGTCTGATAGTCTCAGAGCTTTAATGGGATTACTGGTCACTGAGATTCATTTAATCCATTTTAACGACTTCAGAAGAGAATCAGGAGCGACGTTCTCTTCACAACAAAGAAAACAAAAGCTTTTCCGCTTTATTTTTTCATTTGTTTTTATTTATTTTAAAGATTAATCATACTGATGATGATGATGATGATGATGATGATGGTGGTGTGCATTCCCAGTCTTATCAATATTAAACGTGATCAGATGTAACCAGTGTGTGAACCAATAAAAATGACAATGCAGGGAGCGCATCACTAAGTGTGTGTGTGGTGGGAGGTCAGAGGTCAACCTGAGGCCGGATAAGCCGCTCGGGGATCAATCGATCGATCGATCGGTGGGTGTTGATCTCAAAGACATTGAATGAGATTATACCATAAATATGTATTCATTAATGTATCAAAATGTTCTTCTAGTCCTCCTTTTTCTTCTTCTTTGTCTTCTTTTCCTCCTTTTTTTCTTCTTCTTCTTCTCCACTTTTTTTATTTTTCTTCTTCTTCTCTCCCATTAATCGCCTCTCGACCCCTCAGATTTATCTGGTGACCCTCCGGAGGCCCCCGACCCCTATGTTGGGAACCCCTGGACCAAACTAACTGTATATAAAGTACCTCAAAGTAACCAGATACACTGCAGAACGAGTACCTTCACTTTCCAAGACTTCAGTACATTCTGCTCGTAGTACTTTTGTACTTCTACTGAAGTAATAATAATAATAATACTTCAGATTTATAAGTAAAACTTGTGGTGACAGGAAGCTCCTTCACTCGCTCTCTCAGATAATCAGTGACTCGGGACAAAGGTCGACGTTTATTGCTCTGTTGTGGCGCCTCGAATGAAGTACATGAAGTACCTGTTGTACTTCATGTACAAGTACAACAGGTGACAAGCTGTTTGTTTCTGCAGATTAATGTACTTAAACACAATATTGAGCCGCTAAGTACTTCACTTTGCGATACTTGATACTTCTACTCTACTTCTACATTTCAGGGGAAAATATATAGTGTATTTAACACCAGTAGTACAAAGTGACTATAAGTACATATACTCCTACTTTAATTTAGTACCATTTTGAGGTACTTGTACTTCACATATGCAGCTGTAATTACTTCCTGTCAGGTTGAAAAGATATAAAGGCTCTTAAATACAATGATGTGTCATAAACTAAAGTGCATAAATGTATACAAAGTACTTTAAATATGCGTGAATACTTTTAGAAGAAGAAGTTTTTCCTTCTCTTTTTGTTTATTATTTATTTTATTTTGTAAAACACTTTATCTTCATATTGTGTTTGAAAGGTGCTATAGAAATACAGTTTATATTATTATTATTATTATTAATATGTGTATTATTGTATTAAATATATTCGATAAATACTAAACAATGTTTGATCTTGATATACAATATAAATACAATTAAGGATATTAAATCGTATATTTTATACAATTTATTTATACAAAAAAAGTATCTAAGTATTTTTAATGTGTTACAATACGTACATTTAAAAAAAATATATTATATGTATTTAAAAAAAAATAAGTACAACATTTTTAAAAAAAAGCTTTTACAATCAAATAAAGTGTTATTTTATTTTGTAAAAGTTTTTTTTCCAACGCAGGCGCACTGGGGTTTTCTGCTGACGTCGCCGTGACGTAGATCAACACCGGAGTTGATCAGACGGTGCCCGAAAGCTCGCGCGACTCACCTCTCCGTCCGGCTGCTCGCTCGCCACACCGGGAGGCTCCGGAGGAAGACAACAGGTAACCACCGAAACACCGGAGACAAAATAAATAAAGTTAAACCACGAAGAAGAAGAAGAAGAAGAAGAGACACTCATTGGTTTCTTTTTAAACGTGTTGAATGAGCGACGCCTCCAACGACAATAGACAACTTAAAATAACCTGAAAAACATTAAATTAATTCATCAATAATAAAGATAAGGAAGGTTTTATTCAATGTTTTGATTTTAGACTAAACCCTTCAATTAAGAAGTCTGCAGTGGACACCTCTGTGCTCCACTAATGTCCACAAAAATATGTATTCATTTATTTATTTGTGTTGTATTTCATCATTATATTTTAACCATCACACTAATTTATGTCTTAGACTCTCATTCATTTAAAAAAATATATACTGTATATATTTAATGAGCAACGTTGGAGATCTAAGATCCCCATTGCCTACAACACATTGTTGTGCACATGACCACCAGGGGGCGACTCCTCTGGTTGTATAGAAGTCTATGCTTCATGTGTTAAAGCTGCATTATCTCTCCTGACCACCAGGGGGCGACTCCTCTGGTTGTATAGAAGTCTATGCTTCATGTGTTAAAGCTGCATTATCTCTCCTGACCACCAGGGGGCGACTCCTCTGGTTGTATAGAAGTCTATGCTTCATGTGTTAAAGCTGCATTCTCTCTCCTGACCACCAGGGGGCGACTCCTCTGGTTGTATAGAAGTCAAAGCTGCATTCTCTCTCCTGACCACCAGGGGGCGACTCCTCTGGTTGTATAGAAGTCTATGCTTCATGTGTTAAAGCTGCATTCTCTCTCCTGACCACCAGGGGGCGACTCCTCTGGTTGTATAGAAGTCTATGCTTCAGCCATGCACCGCTTCAGGACTACGGTCTCCAGGCTCCGGCCTCTAGCGGCCGCGCAGACCGGCCCGAGCCAATCGCAGCCCAGGCCGCCGGCGGGCGCCGGGAGCTTCATGGCGCCGAGGGCCTCGAGGGCCCTGAACTCATCGCCGGCCGCTCGGCCCTTTCCCAGCGGCGCCAGCTCCAACTACGTCGAGGAGATGTTCTCCGCCTGGCTGGAGAACCCCGGGAACGTGCACGAGGTACTCTTCATGGTTCTGCTTTATTTTATCCGTGTCCTGGAGGGTAAAGGTACTAATACACACTGCTGGTACTTTGAGTGTTTGTTTGACCAGCGGAGCAAACAGCAGATAGCGAAGCAGAGAGAGAGACTGTGAAACAGAAACAACACTCATTAACTCACCTGAGAGATAACCTCACCTGCGTTCTCCAAGATGTCAATAAACAGGTTTGCACATAATAATAGTAATTACTGCTTTCCAGCAAGTTGCTTTATTTCTAGATCATGGGGACTTTAATAATAATAATACAAATAAAAATAATAAAGATAATGCTCCTATAATAATGATAATAATAATAATGCTCCTATAATAATAATAATAATAATAAAAATAGTAATAATAAAAATAATAATAATGCTCCCATAATAGTAATAATAATAATAATAATAATAATGCTCCTATCATAATAATAATCTCAATAATAATAATAATAATGCTCCTATGACTTTATTCCACACAATTCATAATAATAATAATATATTTTATTTGTATCGTGCTTTAAAAGGTACTCAAGGCACTTTAAATGTTAAAAACAAAGTGCTCAAAGTGCTTAAAAGGGACGAGAATGAGTCGAAACAGAGGACCGAACATCTCTTTTGAGCTCAACCTCATAAATAAGACCAACGTTTACAAAAAAAATCTTCCAAATTTACTAAAAAGTGCTGATACAAAAGCTTATCTAGAATTTAAACTTTGCTTTTGGTAATATTTACCACCAATAAATGTCATCAAGTAGATTAACCTGGAACACTTAGTAGTGATAATAATAATAATAGTGAAACTTTGACATTCAAATTATTATTATTATCTCCCAGAAACATTGCATGCATAGTTCTTTTTTAAAGGAAATACTCTGTTTTAATGCGTATTTGTTGGTGTTCAGTCCCAAAGCCAGCAGCAATCTAACAGCACCATAACTTACATTTATATATTTATGTAAACGCAATAACAATAAGTGTATAAAACACTATATTTGTGTTTAAAACATGTTGAATAACTACGTCATCTCCTGTCTGCAGTCCTGGGATGTATTTTTCCGTAACGCCAACGCCGGAGCTCCGCAGGGACCGGCCGGTGTTGGGGCACTGGGGGGCTCCCAGTCCACTGTGGAGGACCACCTCGCGGTGCAGTCCCTCATACGAGCGTACCAGGTAGACGAACACACCTGAGCTCATCATGTCACGCTGGGTTTTATTATTATATTTGTAGAAGACCACGGTGTTGTCAGACCGTGAACAGGAAGTGAGCTCACGTGGGCTGAGGAGGAGACGCCGTACACGTCTCTGGTGTCGACCTGTCAATCACCTTGTAGCCCCGCCCCTAAAGCATACCCTGCATTATGGTCTGTTTGACACGTTGAGCTGTGTGAAGCACAAACGATCCATTCTGTTCATTTGAGGCCGACATCAGCGTCTAGTTTTAAAAAATAGATAACAATAAATAAAATAAATACTTTATACACGCTTTGTATACTTTATACACACTTTATATACTTTATACATAACTTTATATACACTTTATATACATTATACACTTTATACACACTCTATATACTTTATACACACTTTATACACACTTTATATACATTATACACACTTTATACACACTATATACTTTGTACACACTTTATACACACTTTATATACACTTTATATACATTATACACACTTTATATACTTTATACACCCTTTATATACTTTATACACACTTTATACACACTTTATACACACTTTATACACACGTTATATACACTCTATATACTTTATACACACTTTATATACTTTATACATAACTTTATATACACTTTATATACATTATACACACTTTATACACACTCTATATACTTTATACTCACTTTATATACATTATACACACTTTATACACACTCTATATACTTTGTACACACTTTATACACACTTTATATACACTTTATATACATTATACACACTTTATATACTTTATACACCCTTTATATACTTTATACACACTTTATACACATGTTATATACACTCTATATACTTTATACACACTTTATATACTTTATACACCCTTTATATACTTTATATGCACTTTATACATACTTTATCTGCTTTATACACACTATATACTTTATACACACTTTATATACTTTATACACACTATATACTTTATACACAATTTATACACACTTTATATACACTATATACTTTATACACACTATATACTTTATACACAATTTATACACACTTTATATACACTATATACTTTATACACACTATATACTTTATACACACTTTATACACACTTCATATACATTTATATACATTATACACACTTTATACACACTTTATACACACCTTATATACACTTTATACACACTTTATACACACTTTATATACACTTTATATACATTATACACACTTTATACACACTTTATATACTTTATACACACTTTATATACTTTATACACACTTTATATACATTATACACACTTTATACACACTTTATATACTCTTTATACACACTTTATACACACTTTATATACTTTATACACACTTTATATACTTTATACACACTTTATACACACTTTATATACATTATACACACTTTATACACACGTTATACACACTTTATATACTTTATACACACTCTATATACTCTACTTTATACACTTTATACACACTTTATTAAAACAAAACACATAATTAATATAAATGAACAATCCAGAGTTTATCCTCTCAATATATTTCTTAGTATTTAAAGTATTTATTAAGATACTCCGGTTCACAGATATATTATTATGTTCAGTATCTTATAACATTGTTTATTTTTAACATTGTTTATATCAATAAGTCACAACAGCTGTCAGATAAATGTCTGTAACGTAGTGAAGTGGAAGTATTTCACTTCACTAGTACTAGTACATGCAGTACAAGTACTCCGGAGCGCCCCCTCTGCACACGTGCGCTCTCCTCGCTCGGTTAGATTGATGACCTTTGACCTCCTGGTCTCGTGGGTTCTTTCTTCCCGAAGGTGCGCGGGCATCACGTGGCCCAGCTGGACCCCCTGGGCATCAGCTGCGTGGACCTGGACGACGCGCCGTGTGCCGTCGGGTTCCAGAACCTCGGTGAGGAGAACGTGAACCCACTTCCTGTTCCACTTCCTGTTCCACTTCCCTGTTCCACTTCAATCCCAAAACCTTAAATAAACACACAGCTTTTTATCTCTGAACCCAAAAGAACCTTTTAAAATAAACCAGCAGCTCAAATCACTGTTTTTATGAATGGAGTCTGGTGCGTTTGAGGAGATCAGAGAAAACACAATATTATATATATATAACCTGTAGTACTTTACTTAGCTCCATGTACTGGAGTAATACTACATGTAGAAGTACCTCACACACCTGTTGAGGGTGTTTGTTTGTTTTTCCTTAAATATGCTGCGACCTAGTTTATTTTTTAAATTCTATTTGACGAAGCTTCCCGAGGAAAGAGGAGCGAAGCGGCCATGAGTGTGTGTGTGTGTGTGTGTGTGTGTGTGTCATTGTTCCTCATGAAAGGCCTCTGGGTTCACACACAGGTTAAAGGTTCTGCTTTGTCGAGGTTCACAGAGGTCGGACAAAAGGTCAAAATTCAGCCCGATAAGAATAATTGAGAAGCTCTTCCAGAGTTCTCTCGTTACGGAGAACCTCTGTGTTCTCTCGTTACGGAGAACCTCTGTGTTGTCGGGTGGCAGGAGAACCTCCATTGAGCTCGGGGGGGCGTGACCTTCGCCCCTAGAGGTCAAACGGGAGGCTGATATCAAAGAAAACAAAGTATTGTTTCACGTGTCACGGAAAGGGAGCAAAGTCTAAAGATCCCTTAAGTATGAGGAGACATAAGCTCCGCCCCCCTCTTATCTCTGTGAGGCCTTCTCAGGCTCCAGGCGGCCGCTCCTCGGGATACGCCCCTTATCTTGTCTCGCTGACTATAGGGTTTTCAAAGGGGGGGGTTAAGACTTCAATCAGGTCTAGACCACAGCAGCAGGTTTTAAAGATCTGGTTCTCCCGGGGCCTTAAAGGGTTCTAGTCAGTCCACTTCTGATCCAGGAGAAACCCCCCGAGAGACCTTTGACCTCTTCGGGGATTAAAGGATATAATTACTCACAAAACTTAACGAGGAGTAAAACTCGCTGATAATGAGCCTTTTTTTGATTAGTCCATTAAAAATAAAATCAATGTTATAAATGTAAAAATAAATAATAAATATAATGTTTCTTTGTCATTTATGATCGTAAATTTTATGGTCGGTCAAATTTGAAGACTGCATATTAGGACCCTTTTTAGGGTAAAATATATCAATAAATAAACTATGGGGAAGCGGTGTAATATTTATAGAATATTAAAATGACGTTAATTAACAAAAAAGTCAGAAATTTAGGATTATTTAGGCCTTTATCGCCTGTCAGTCACGTGGTAAGCCCCGCCCCCTCCCTCTCTGCAGGTTTATACGGGCTGGCGGAGGAAGACCTGGACCAGATGTTCCGGCTGCCCACCACCACCTTCATCGGGGGCAGCGAGGGCTCGTTGCCCCTCAGGGAGATCGTCCGGCGCCTGGAGGTAAAACGATGACCGGTTTATTATAATATAAATACAGATTTATTATAATATAAATACAGATTTATGAACGTAAACGTTTTCCTCAGTTTAACGGAATACAAACTGAAAGTAGCTTCATTAAAAACACATTAAAAAGAAAGAAAGTGGAACGTCTGAAAGCTGTTGTTGAAACTTTTATTATGATAATAATACAAAAATAAGCAAGCAGTGAGGCCGATAAAAGCATCTTATTATTATCTGTGATAATTTCCTTTAATATCTATGATAATTTCCTTTAATTTAAAGAGAAATAAATATTAGGATAATAAATAAGTCGACCCAGATGCATCAAAACGTCTAAACATGTGTTTTTCCTTAATAATCCAATTATTATAATTACTGTAAAATATATAAAAATCTAAATTGTATTAGATGTTGTTCGCGTTTTAAAGCTGATGTTTCTTTGCATGTTACAAATAATTTGAGGATGTTTTTCTTCGCATAAAAATACTATTTTAGTTATTAGTTTGAGATGTTTTAGAAACTTAAAGATCTACATTTGAGTAAATATTTAGCAGCATTTTAAATACTTGACTTCTTTCTCGACAGGGTTTCTATGAAGGTACTAAAGTAGTTTATGAATAAGAGACATGAGTTTACAGTCAGGCCTTCAGTCTGTGGTCCTCAGAGTTCATTCTGCTCTTCCGCCCTCTGGTGGTGAGGAGAATAATGCATGCCTGTCCTGTAAAAGCCGAAAGTCTACCCGAACCTCCCTCTCTCTCCACTAGATGGCGTACTGCCAGCACATCGGGGTCGAGTTCATGTTCATCAACGACGTGGATCAGTGCCGGTGGATCAGACAGAAGTTTGAGACACCGGGAGTCATGCAGTTCAGCCTGGAGGAGAAGAGGACTCTCCTGGCCAGGATGATCCGGTCCACAAGGTCTGTCTGAGGGTGGAGGAAGGCTGGGTGGGGGTTAGGGGGCACGTCCTGAGACGCAATGTGACGCAGCGGCACCGCCTCCCGTCCACAGGTTTGAGGAGTTCCTGCAGAGGAAGTGGTCCTCGGAGAAGCGGTTCGGTCTGGAGGGTTGCGAATCGCTCATCCCGGCCCTGAAGACCATCATCGACGAGTCCAGCCTGAGCGGAGTGGAGAGCGTGATCATGGGGATGCCTCACAGGTACCCCAGCGGTGAAAACACCCACCTGACACCTTAGAGGTGATCATGGGGATGCCTCACAGGTAACCCAGCGGTGAAAACACCCACCTGACACCTTAGAGGTGATCATGGGGATGCCTCAGGTAACCCAGCGGTGAAAACACCCACCTGACACCTTAGAGGTGATCATGGGGATGAAGGTGAAGCAGCTGCAGCCTAACCGTGTGCTCCTCCACCTGCAGAGGGAGGCTCAACGTTCTGGCCAACGTCATCCGGAAGGAGCTCGACCAAATCTTCTGCCAGTTCGACTCCAAACTGGAAGCCGCTGACGAGGTTTGAACCGGAAGAGAGAATCATATCAGAAATGTCGATACCTGCCGTAATGTATGAAGCTACGGCGAGTGGGCAATTAGCTTAGCTTAGCATAAACACTGGGAAACAGCTGGCCTGGCATTTTTGCCAACAAACGACTGTAAAACCCACTCATCACATTTCTATGTTGTTTCGTTCGTTCATTTGGATGCAGCCATGCTAGCTGTTTCCCTCTGTTTTCAGTCTTTATGCTAAGCTAAGCTAACCAGCCGTAGCTTCATATTCACCGCACAGACGTGGGGCGAGCGTCGATCCCATCTGACTCTTGACAATAAATCTAATAACCATATTTTGTTCTTTTTTAATTTGAAATGATTGAAGAGAGCAACGTTTTTGGGATTTCCTAAATAAATTTTCTGTCGGTTACTTTTTAATTCAAATAATTAGTTTTCCGCTCTCAGGGTTCTGGCGACGTGAAGTACCACTTGGGGACGTACAACAAGAGGATGAACCGGGTCAGCGACCGGGAGGTCACCATGTCGCTGATGGCCAACCCGTCCCACCTGGAGGCCGTGGACCCGGTGGTGCAGGGGAAGACCAAAGCGGAGCAGTTCTACTGTGGAGACACCGAGGGCCAGAGGGTACGCTGCCTTTCATACGAACATATGCAGGGGAGGGGGGGTGATGCTACCATGGTGCTACCATGATGCTACCATGATGAAACCATAATGAAACCATGATGCTATCATGATGCTACCATGGTGCTACCATGATGAAACCATGATCCTACCATGGTGCTATCATGGTGCTACCATTGTACTACCATGATGAAACCATGGTGCTACCACGATGCTACCATGATGAAACCATGATGCTACCATGATGCTACCATGGTGCTACCATGATGAAACCATGATCCTACCATGGTGCTATCATGGTGCTACCATGGTGCTACCATTGTGCTACCATAG